>NW_027671707.1:0-59000 GCF_964165515.1 Mesoplodon bidens | reverse complement strand
ATTTGTTAATATGCGCAGTATGTGACATAAAATATGTAACTTTAATAAGAGAATGGATCACCTCAAATAATTTAGCAAATCTTGAAAATGATAAGGATTAAAATTGTGGATGTATAAAGGACACAGAAGCTTGGAGAACTTTAAAACCATCTATTTCTCTCCTGTTTCCCTCACACAAGGAAATGAAGGCTGACACTTTAGCATGGTTTGGAAATCCTTCTAAAAATTATCTGACTTTCTCTTAGAATTAACAAGTAATTTAAAGTTTTAAGAACTGCAGAACTGATCACATGAATTACCATAATTTAGTCAAGAATTTTTTTTGAATATCCACCTTTTGACAAACATTGTACATATATATATACCAGGTTGTAGAGATGAATAAAATCATCCTTAGTCTCAAATAACTGAAAGAAAAATCCCCCAAAATTAGTGAATACTGAGGAATAAGGATGATGCTATGAGAAAATTTTTATAATGTGAAATTTATTAAGTTAAATAAAATATTGTGCTTTTGAGATTAGAATGACTTGGTTTTGTTCTAATGATACTGATGATAGACAGTGGTTGTATTTTGCAGAAGTTTTATGGGAGCAAAATAAAAACTTGATAATGTGATATAAATTTGGTCCCCCAAGGCGATTTTTATTGTTATTTCTATTGGTGTTGTTAATGAGAGAAATTTCTGTGAGCTTTTAGAAAAAAATTTGGATATCAATATCTAATAAAAAAGAAGGACAAAATAATGGATAATTAGAGAATATATATAACCAGTAAGTTAAAAATATACTCACATGCTAAGGAAGCACAGTGGTGGAAGTTTTGCTCATCATAAACTTTAACAGTGAGTAGAAGGTATCTTGGTGTCTTGGGTGTGGGAAGATATGCTAACAACCAGTGATAGATCCGTTGTAAAATTTGGAACTGTTCCTTTGGTATTAAATTTCACTTAAGACCTGTGCTTCTGGACAGGATGGAGTAACAGGAACTGGATTTACTCTCCTGGCTTAAACTGCTAAAAGTAAAAAAATATATATATATTAAACAATACTTTTAGACATTGAACAACAAACAGCACAAGACAACGGTTGTATAAAGCTGTTAATTATAATGATAACCCATAAAAACCAGTGGCATAATGTTTTGTGTAATACAGTTAAATGTTGGTGTTTGAACAAGTCCCTGGTCACCTGTGAAAAATAAAGGTGGATTCTCTTTTCATATTTATTAACAAAATGAATTTCATAGGGATGCAGTATTTAAATATGTTAAAATACTACAATTACTAGAAGAAAACATTTTTGTTTTATTTAATAAAAGTTAATTTTTAAAATTTTTTATATTTTTATGTGTTGCATTTATTGCTTTAAGATTATACAAATATGTCTTGATATAATTTAATACATGCAGCATCAACTAGAGTATTCAGTACACAGAGTATTCAATGGGTATAGGCTTAGTAGTGGGACCAAATTAGCCCTAGACTAAATTGTTTCACTTGCAGCCTAATAAGGCTTACAAGGAAGCCTCAAAATGATCAAACTATTTCTTAACTACCTCTTTGAGCAAAGTTACAAATATTTACAAAAATACAAATACGCCCTGCAACCAGTAAAGTAAAATTCACAATATCTGACATGCAATCTAGAATTACTAGGGATGCAAAGACGAAGGAAAATATAACCCATAACAAGGAGAAAAATTAATTAATGAAAACAGACTGAAAAATGGTACAATCAGTAAACAAAGACATTCAAACAGTTATTATAACTAATTTTCATAGGTTCAAAAAGTTTAAAGGAAAGCGTCAACATCTTAAATAGACATACAGAGGATATAAAAATAACCCAAATTGAGTTCCTAGAGATGAAAAATATAGTTTCTGAGATGAAAAATAAACTGGATGGGATTAAAAGAGATGAGGCAATGCAGAAGCAAAGATTGACCTCCCTGCAAAAGCAAAAGTTTGTTATTATAATCTGTCCCACTGAGTAGTCCAAATATAAAGTCTGAAATGCAAAATGCCAGCTTGGTCATCTTTTTCCATTTCAAGTTTGCTTTACCCTTTCTGGTTTGTGCTTCCAAAACTAATTAAAGTATAAAATTATGAAAATTGTATTCAATGGTATTAAAATTAAGCATCTATCCATTTTATGGATTGCCCTGCATAATGCAAATATCTAAAATCTAAATATTATGTGTATATATACATATATGTATACATACATATATGGATATATATCTCACTAGCAGAATGAAAAGAAAATATGAAAGTGCAACACAAGCTGTGGAGGAATATAGTAAAGGAAAGTAAAATGATAGTATTTTTGTTTTTAGATATAGTTGCCCTACGCAGTGGAAAAAGGATATACGGATTAGCATATTTTATTTTCTGAGAAGCATGAATCAATTTAAAAGATGAATTTAAAGAATCATTAATTTAAATACATAATCAGTCTTCAATTTTTTTGTTACTGACAACATCCCCTTTAAGATTTTCAAAATGCTGAAAGGTGGGATTCCAAGATTTTTAGTTGCTATAGAAGCAATTATTAGCAAATCCTTTCTTCTAATCTCATTACAGAAAATAGTGCCCTTTGTGCCCAGAGAACTCCCATTAGAACAGATAGCTAGTGGGAAGCAGCCACATAGCACAGGGAGATCAGCTGGGTGCTTTGTGACCGCCTAGAGGGGTGGGATAGGGAGGGTGGGAGGGAGGGAGACGCAAGAGGGAAGTGATATGGGAACATGTGTATATGTATAACTGATTCACTTTGTTATAAAGCAGAAACTAACACACCACTGTAAAGCAAGTATACTCCAATAAAGATGTTAAAAAAAAAAAAAAGGAACTGCATTTCGGAGCAGCTCAGAACATCGGGTGTACCACTCTGGAGCTATCCTACATTTCCTGTGTCTGATTAAATATTGTGTATATATGCTATGTATTTATATCTCCATCTAAATATACATCTGTATCTCCTAAAATACTCTCTCACATATAATGAAGTCACAGTTTCCAGATAGTTGTTCTGGTAGTCATTAGACAAAATATAGTCTCATTTATTTAAAAAATGTGAAATGAGAGAAATGTATGAAAAACTTGATCCATCTTCTGACTGAATTTGTGGTACTGGTACCTTCAGAAGAGGAAATAATTAATTTATTGTAAATTATTTTATTCCTCATTTATTAGAGAGGAAATTTATAAACTGAAACTGTTAGGGCTTAAAGGGTTTTGTCCAGAAGATAATATCTGTGGTTCTCACCTTACACTGAGCAGTATATCACTAGTAAACAATCAGACAAATAGGTACATTATTAAGTTATTTTATTTTCACCTGGCTTTTTAATACTATCATCTGATATACATCATATTAATTGACACTGCAATTTCTTCCTTGATTTGTATATTTTTTTCTACAAACACTTTGCATTCCAACTTCCACGTATCTGATTTACTCATCCCTGTGATGGTCTTCATCTTCAGACATCTTGCTGTCTGGGCTGTTCAACCCTGTGACAGTAAAAGCACACTCACTAGGGACTAGGAGTTTGAGAAGGACTTAGAAAATTGTTTGGAACCTGAAAAAAAGGGCTCCAGAATATGAAAACAAATCTGCAAAATGGAGATCAAAACTTGTGTAATTAATATTTTCAACTAATATTACTACAACAGCAATGTTACTCAGCTTTCATATAGTTATCTCTAAATTATATTGGATATGTGACTTGGGCACATTTTAATGCATTTGATAACATTTAGGGTAAAGCTTCTAAAAGGGCAATTGCCTAGGACTGAGGAAGGTTTAAAAATGGCCCTGCACAGAATGAACTAGAAGTGACTTCAATGGGAGGCTGAGGCAGAGATGCTGGACCCGGAGAGTGACAGAGCAGGCGTACATTGGAGACAGCTTTCCTATATAGGAGAGCCAAGAATGTGTTACTTATTGAGGGGGGAGCATGAAGGTAGTGGACCCTATAATGAGAATCCTAGGATTGCTCCTAGATTTCTAACTTGGATAAATGACAGGACGGTACTCTTTGGTGAATACTAAAGGAACAGCAACAGCAGCAAAAGTCTAAGAATGGAACTTTAACATATCACAATGCCACCTTTAAAGTAAATTTGGCATTCTTCCCTTTTTGAATGAATGAAAATACATTAATTAAAGACATACACGGGCTTCCCTGGTGGCGCAGTGGTTGAGAGTCCGCCTGCCGATGCAAGGGACACGGGTTCGTGCCCCGGTTTGGGAAGATCCCACATGCCGCGGAGCGGCTGGGTCCGTGCGCCATGGCCGCTGAGCCTGCGCATCCGGAGCCTGTGCTCCGCAACGGGAGAGGCCACAGCAGTGAGAAGCCCGCGTACCACACACACACAAAAAAGACATACACATTCACACACCTGCTAATATCTGCTCTTCTGCAATCGTGTTTTCTGTATAGTGTCTAAATATCTATTCCAGTTGAAGTAGTGCTTCAACACTTCAATATGCCTCTTTTCAGCCAAAAAGAAAAACTGTCTATGACTGTTTCAACATATTTTAAATATATGTATAATCATTGCCAACTTGTCTGCTTTGCAGATTCTAGTTTCCTATACAATATTTAATATCTCCCTTTATTGAAAATGTCATTGCTCAGTATTATGATTGTTTTTCATTTTGATTATATGTCTGAATATTAGAATTATTGATTAATCTCTTTATTAATGGAATAATCTCAGCACAATGTTCAATACACTTCTTCTCTACCATTATTATATGTTATTTTAAAGATTTTCCATACAGTTACTTTAAATGGGATTTTCAGATTTTTCAGGCTTTTTGAAGTCAGCAGGATAGGCTCCAGTGAGTAAAAGAAATGCTGAAGAACAACAATATGAATTAAACAAATTTAAGTAGTTAAGAAAGCACTAATCTAGTCATTGAGAAATGTATACTAATATTTACATAGTATGTATATAAAAATCAATAGTTTCTAAATGAGATAATCTACTGAACAAAATATCTTAAAATATGAATGAAAAGATGTTGTAAAATCTCTATATGATTAAAGTACAAAAATTTTTATAAGCTTGGAATATAAATAATAAGTGCATTTTTGTCTGGGAGACAAGTTGTTATCTGGGAAACCTCAAGACATTTTGTAGATTATTGAAATCACTTTACTATCAATCTTGAGCATTTCTCCTATCAACTCTATAATTAGTATTGGAAATTACCATGATGACTCTATTTCACTATCAGGAACATTGAGGAAACTATTTCAAGTGCTAAACATTGGTTTTAACAAATAAAAAACAATTCATCTGAAGAAGATGTTACAATGAGCAGAGGAATTAAAAGATCTCAAAGTAGAGAAATTTCACTGACTGCAGTATAAACAACTTGAGGGTAGAGAGTGTCTGTTTTTCCTGTTTGCCCTCCAAATTTGGGAACAGTTTTATATGCACGGTGCAGGGTAATAAGCAAATGTTTAACAAATGAAAAGTACTGAATTCATTACCTTGTGGTACAAATTAGGATTTCTTTTGTACTGTAACTAGAAGATTTTAACTTCAGCATTATGAATTATTAATGTCTTTATCTGATTCCCAGTTCTGTGTCAACCAAACTTATTTGAGTGATAATTAGAGGACTTCATGTTTATCCTATCTTCTAGGATTTCACTTTTGCATATCTGTTAATTCATAATTTTGACATTTTTATAGCACAACCAAAGACTATAAAAACACATAGAGCAAGCACTTGCCAAAGAACTCTAAATAAAACACATCTCAGATATGAAATTAGATCCATGCTTGGTTCTACTTCTAAGTGCTTCATCTAAAGAGAGACGTGCAACACTGCTGCATGAATTAATCACCTAGGGTGACTTTTAAACCTACCAACAGCTGGCCCCTCTATCATATCTGATTTTATTCAATAGTCTAAGTGATAATAATTTTTGGATCAAGAACTTTATTTTACTGGTTGTAAAGGTGGGCACATGCACACGCACACAATCCCCAGTGCTTTTAAAAATTGTGGGACAGAATTAATCATAACTATTGAGTTTAAATGCCATTTATCAACTTATTAAAGTGCAAGCATGCAGGGAAAATAAGCTAAAGACAAGACTTTCGTTTTTCAATTTATTTTTTAAAAGTCTTGTAGAAATCTTTATGAAATTAACACAAAATGGTGGTACCAAAAATCTTTTGGCTTTGTTTATTCCCTAGTCTGTGGCAATGTAAAGAGTGGAAGTTAACCCGGAATTTAAGTTAAGGAAAGCTATATTGTATTAAGTTTAGCCAAAATTCTCTAACTTGCCCTATTTTTTCAAATAAATAAACTTTCTATTCTCTTCCCTCTCTCCTCATCTCCCTTAAGGTATGTCAACTCTAACCCCGCCCCCCCATACACACACCTTGTTGCCTCTGATATTATCTCCTCTACTAGAGGCGCTTTTGTACTTATTGCTACACGATAGTTCAACAATAAAATGTGATAAATGCAGGCAAAGGTGTTTCAAGAAAGAAGGTAAATGTCCTTACACGTTTTCAACATAGAAACAAAAAGTTTACAAAACAGCAAAATTAAAAAAAAATAGTTATAGATAAAGTTTGCAGATAATGTTGTCATCCCTCTTAAAAGAAGAGGGATAAGGCACAGAAGAAATGTAGTGTTGAGGACAATGAAAATCAGCAGTTATTGAAATCTATTTATGCTGCATTCAATGGATTTAGAAGACAGAGGCTTGAGTGCTGTCGTTATTACTTGTTTGCCATTTGATGGTGGGCAAAATATTTAATTTCATTGGGTTTCTCTTTCTATGCCTCTCAAATGTGGATTCCCAGGCTAAGAAAATATTTCAAATCTTTTCTAGGTCTAAAAGTCACAGACCTTAGTGTACCCTTTCTAAAGGCCACATTTTCACAAAAGATAGCATTCTTGTAAAACACCTTCATAGAAAGAAAAAGCTATAGTTAGAAAGCCCACTCAGTGTCCAGGGTTTTCTGAAGTCGTACTGCTGTTTGTAACCAGGTGTAGGCCAGTAGGACAACACATTTGCTTTAATAACTGTCCAGATTTCTTGGAGTTAAAGATAAGTCTTTCATTATTCTAAGTGTTGACCTAAGAAATTATTGAAAATAAGAATTGTTCTAATTTACTTCTTGAATTGCCCAGTTCTTACATGGCCTGACACGAAAGGCGATTTAAAAGATTGCATTTAAGTTTGGACATATAGCCTTCATCCTGCTGTTTCATCACAGACCTCTTACAAGATAAACACGTGCAACCATTTTGAGTTTCTGAATGGGAGTGCTCCTTATAGTATTTTCCCCTTATAAATTTCTTGCCAACTTACTCCAATTTGAATGCAGGTAGAAATTTATAAATTTCTCCAAGAACTTATTTTTATTTTTATGAATCTTACTGATTTTGTGTTAATACCGAGGACTTTATCAAATTCATAGACATTTGATAGAATAAAAAGCAAAAGCATAATTCGGAAAAATCCAAAAACCTCAAATAGAAAATAAGATGCTATGTTGTTAGTAACAGAAATTAGCACAAATAGACTGAAAAACTGACCACCATTGTAAACTGAGCTTTTAACTATGGCAGTCGCCAGGAAAAGGAGGGTTACTCCTCTTTTTTTTGCCTTCTTTTAACAATCTCGAAAATTAAAGAAAGATTGAAATGACAATAAAAATAATTTATTTCCCAAACCATTTGAGAGTAGTTGCTAACACAATGCAATGTCTCCCCCAAATCCTCTAGTATTTCCTACAAACACATATCCAAATATAATCATGAAAATAAGAAAATTAACACTGACACATGACCACAGAGCTACTAATCCTCAGACCCCTTTCAAGTTTTGTCAATTATCCCCATCATGTCCTTCATAATAAAAGGATCAGCCCAGTGTCACATGTTGCATCTAGTTGTCCTGTCTCTTTAGTTTTTTAATCTGGAAAATTTTCTCAGGCTTCCCTTGAATCTCATGAACTAGAAAGTTTTAAAGAATATGGATCAGTTATTTTGTAGGATTTAGCTGTTTGTATTTGTCTCATGATTATTCAGGATATGTGTAGTTGGCAGGAATAACACAGTGGTGAAGCTCTGTTCTTCTCACTGCTTCCTATCAAACAATTTTGGCAAACTTTTAACCTGTAACCTTACTGGAATATCATGTGACTCATTTGATTAAGGTGTATCACCCAGTCTTCTCCATTGTAAAGTTATTTTTTTCTCCTTCATTATTAATAATTTTTGTGGTAAGGCACTTTGTAATTATGTAAATATCCTGTTCCTCATCAAACATAATTTACTCAATTTAATTATTTAAATCAGTATGAACTCATAGACTCCTATTTTATTCAATTGACTATAATACGTTTCTGCCATTATTTATTTTGAGGCTGAGATTGTTCAAGATTTGTCCAGTGGAAACCCCTTCAGTTTGGCTTCTATATCCTTTGATGTTTCCCAATTATTCTGTGATATCTCCCTTCTTTTTTTTTAACATCTTTATTGGAGTATACTTGTTTTACAATGGTGTGTTAGTTTCTGCTTTATAACAAAGTGAATCAGTTATACATGTATCTTCATATCTCTTCCCTCTTGCATCGCTCTCCTTCCCAACGTCCCAATCCCACCCCTCTAGGTCACAAAGCACCGAACTGATCTCCCTGTGCTATGCGGCTGCTTCCCACTAGCTATCTATTTTACGTTTGGTAGTGTATATATGTCCATGTCACTCTCTCACTTTGTCACAGCTTATCCTTCCCCCTCCCCATATCCTTAAGTCCATTCTCTAGTAGGTCTGTGTCTTTATTCCCGTCTTACCCCTAGGTTCTTCATGACATTTTTTTTTTTTTTTAGATTCCATATATATGTGTTAGCAAACGGTATTTGTCTTTCTCTTTCTGACTTACTTCACTCTGTATGACAGACTCTAGGTCCATCCACCTCACTACAAATAACTCAATTTCGCTTCTTTTTATGGCTGATCCCTTACTTCTTGAAACAATAATATGTTCTAGGGTCATCTTATATTTTCCCTGTAGCGGTTCTAGAATCAGCCATTTCTCCAAAGACCTTTAGTTCCTTCAGTTGGAGAGCTGTATTTAGAAACCAAGATCTGGACACTAGGTGTATTCATTGCTCTTGGGAAGCAGTGGTCCCAGGTACTCTCAATAGGCAGAGCTAGGGGATTTATGTACATATATACATACACACATATGAAAACACATATTCATAACCATTTACACATATTCACAAACACATTCATAAACATATGCATACATATAGTCTATGTTTTTTCTATAATGTCTCTACATTGAAAATCATGTGTTCACATTAACATCCTCCATTCCCTTTCAACACCCTTTCATTCTAGTTTTTGCCCTTTTCATATTTTAACTCCCTCCACAGATATTAAAATAACACTGATTACCATATTCTTAATATCCTTAATTATTTGATCAATCTTCCTGTATTTAAGTAAATTCTTGTAGCTGCCACTTTCCCATCCGCACATTTTCTCCACCTGGCACGGGTTAGGACAATCTGTACACAGTGGTTGCCAAGGCCACTTCCTCATGTGGATGCCCTTTCACACGAATCAGACTTCAGCAGTCAACTCCAGGCTCCCTTATGCAGACATCCTCTCCCCTTTCTCAGACTCTGAGACCCAATGCCAAGTCATTTGGTCCCTTGAATGCCCACCTCCCCCATGCTGACAAAGGGTTATTTTACCTCACTTAATGGACTAATTTGTTCAAGAAGGGAAGGGATCACAACACTATAAAGCAGTTATACTCCAATAAAGATATATAAAAAAAGGGAAGGGACAAGGAAGGGGATGAAGAAAGGGAGGTGGACAGGGATGAACAGGTATCTTTCCTTTCTAAACAATATTTGAAGAGGCCCTTCATTTAGAAGTTGCAAAGACATTATGAAGTAGCAGCTGAAGAACTGAAACAATGACATATATTTACACATCTGTATCCCTACATCTATGACACACAATGTACACCTAATTTTATAGCAACCAAAATATAATTTAACAAAACTTATGATGCTTAGCCATACACTTTAATACTCAGCAACTTAAAAAAATGTGCAGTGCCATTTGGCTGTTAACTATCATCCATTTATATGAATGGATGTGTAAAACTCCTAGCCAAGAGTGCTTGGGATAGCGTCTCTACTGATCCTTACTGGATCCTCTTCTTCTTTTGTCACTCTTTTCAGTCATTTGTTGATTCTCGATTGTATCTCATTGGTGACTTGCATGACCATTGGTAATCATATCTGGGCAAATACCCCAGCTTGGTGTCTCTCAAAGGGCTGACTGAAAACCACCTGCAACAGAATCAACTGTGGTACTAGATAAAATTCACGTCCACAGGCCCTGTTCTGATTTCCTGCTCAGAAGCTCTTTAGAGAGTAATGAGTATTTGGAAAATACCTTAGCTAATTCTCACACATTAACACTGAAACCATGGTGGAGTTTGCATGTCTACAATTCCTCAAAGTTCACGGTTTAAAACACATAGGTCTCACCAACTACAGTTCTTTTATTTTAGCTTCATCAATTCACATTTGTTATTTAACCAACTTGGAAATTGCCAGATGTGTGAATAGCCGCCAAAGTAAAATGTATCTATCTTTTGCAAAAATGTCTTCTACCAAATGTCTCTACAAAATGAAATGTAAATACCTTCTAAGATCTTGCTTGGAGGAATCTTACAGATTTTTTAAATCTTCCAGGTTTTAGGGAATAGCAAGTGCAAAGGCCCTGATGTTGGGAAAGCCACTGCAGAAAGAAAATCTGGATGTGTGTGTGAGAGAAGAGTAGTAGTAAACGAGCTTGGAGAGTAGGGCAGAAGAAATACTGAATAAAGCATGTGGGACAGGTAAAAAGTTTAATTTTTATTCTAAAGTGATGGGAACAGGTTTTGGGAAATAATGTGATATGATTCATGTTTTTTTGTGTGATTATTCTGGCTATTGTATTGGTTATAGACTATAAGGATTGGAGCAAGAGGGGAGGAAGCAAGGAGGTTGTGGAAGAGGCTGCCTATTGCATTAGATGAGGCAAGCAATGATGGCTTGGAGTAAGTAAAGACGGCAAGAGTAAGGTGAGAGGTAGGTGGATTCAGGATGTATTTTCAAGTTAGACTGGCAAGAATTTCTGATGGACTGGACACAGGAATTGTGGGAAAGTGAGAGTTTAAGGATGAATCTAACATTTTTGGCCTGAGCAACTGGATGAGTTATGGAGCCAGGAAAAACGGGAGTGCAATGGATGGATCAAAGCAAAATATTTAGTTTTATTTGCTAAGTTTGAAATGTCTATTATGCATAGATTGGAGATATTTAGTGGGAAATTGGAATTAGGAGTCTGGAGGTTTGGTGAGTGCTTAGGGCTAGAAGTACGAATTGGGGAATCATAAGTCATCTTCCCATTCAAGTAATGGGACTAGATTAAAACTCATGAGTAGTTAAGGTAGATGGAGAGTGAAGGGGGCCAGGAATGAGCCTTAGGGCATTCTAAAAGACATTGAGGGATGGGAGGCATCACCAAGGGAGACTGCCAAGGAATGGTGAGTGAGGAGGGGAGAAATCTAGGAGAGTATGGTGTCCTGGTAGCCAGTGAAACAAAATATTCATTCTGGAAATGATGAGGTTCATTTCCCAAAGTTTCTTGAATTGATGATCATTTGAAACTTGGTATTTTAAAAAGAGCTTTAGCAAACAGAAAAGAGAATAATTTTCTATCATGAGTGATTGATTGCAGTAGCATGGGGAATGGAAAAGTTGTGAAAAGGGAATCAAGAATCTATGTAAAAGACAATTTTAAACAAAAGTATTCATTTAAAAAACAAGTACACAATATTTAGACATTATATTTTGTCTTTGTGTCAACAGCAGCTACAGCATGCTGTAAGTGAAAGATGAAGGATTACAGTTTAATATCAAATCAGGGAAAAAGGTGAAATAGTTGAATTCTTTGTAGATTTTTAATAGATTTCAAACCTCTATTGGTTTTGAATAATGCCATATTTCAAACATAATTTTCTAAATAATCATAACAATTTTAGAATCAGAATAAACCTTATATAACCTTATATAAAACTTATTTAAATGCACATATAGTTCATTTTTATGGGTAGAACTAGGACTCTGATTTTCTGATTACCAGTACTATTTCTTATTGCAACACACTGTTTAAATGTATAGATGATTGAAAAAAAGAGCATACCAGTGATCTCTTAAATGTTTTACAAAATATTAAGTAATTACAATTAGGGGAAATAAAGCTCATGAGGATTAAATTACAGGAAGAGTTTATAAGAGGGCAAACAAGTAGGAGATGTTTTTCCACACAGATAAATATGAGGTTTTAGTAGAAAATGACCAAAACTGCATTTATAAGGTCACGATACTAGCTAAATGAAATAAAGACAACCATCATGTAAATAACATATAATTTTGAAGGTGAATTTTGAATATGGAGACTGGTACAGATTAACATCTGATTATAATAAAAATCAGACAGGCAGGGTAACAAGGTCTTCTTCATCCAATCACAGCTTATCAGGAATAAGGGAACCTCTTGATACTTAGGTATGTGCCATTTTAGGACAATGAACTTGCTACAAAGTGAACACCTGATACAAGAAATAGTTTAGAAACATAAATATGATTCAAGAAATTCATGGATGGTGAAAGCCATGTTGGATTATTTCAAAAAGTTAGGGATGACTTGGTTAAGTAACTTCTCTTTTTAATAACAGAATAACTGTCACATAAAAGATCTCACTATGCCATTGACAAAGATAAAATCCCGGGACGCCATGGCTTCACAGTCTAATAGTCTAGAGATACAATGTCCAGTATAGTGTCCATTAGTCACAAGTGGCTATTAAATACTTGAAATGTGGGCAAGTTTGACTTAGGAACTGAAATTTTAATTTTATTGAACTTACATTTAAAAATTTAAAAACACATGTGACTAATGGCTGTAGTTTTTGACAGCACTAAGAACATTTCCATTATCATGGAAAGTTCTATTGACCAGAGCTGACCCATAACCTTTTTACTTAATTTTACATTTATTCCTCTTTGCTAAGAAAATCCTCTCTCTTACTAAAAAACAATATTAGCAAGATGGCTAGATATAAACTCAAGATGCAAAAATCTATTGGATTTCTATAATCCAGGAACAAAGAGAGAGCTTAAAAATTATTTAAAATGGAAAAAAAAAACTACCTAGGAATAAATCTAAATAAAAATGTGCAAGACATTTATGGAGAAAATGAAACCTTATTGAAAGATGTTAAAGAAGTCTTAAATAAATGGAGAGGTACATCTTGTTTATGGATTGAAAAGACTCATCATAATGGTGTAAGTTTTCCCCAACTTAATTTATATAGTCAATACAATTACAATAAAAATACTTAATAGAGGTTTTACAGGATTGCCAATTCTGAAATTTATGTGAATGGTCAAGAACAGCTCAGACACACCTAAAAAATCCATTCATTACAAAATGGTCCTGGAAAACTTAATTATTCATAAGAAAACAAAGAAATTGGATAATATAGACAAGTCGATTGTAAGTGCATTAATGGCTTGAATAGAAAACAAAGATACACTAGAACGTTCAAAAGAAAATATACTATATCTGGGTAGCATTACACTAGGGAAGGACATTTTAAGTAGAACAAAAAGACACTAAGCTAAAAGATAAATTTGATTTCATTAAAATTGAGAGCCGCTATTTATCACAAGACAACATTAAAAATGTTAGAAGGTATGAAATAACTTATTTGTGTCATATATAGCTGACCAAAGATTATTTGCTTGTATTTAAAAAACAATACAAATAAGTAAGAAAAAGATAAACAGTAGAAAAATGGACAAAAGATATTCTCTGGACTTCACAGAATAGGAAACATAGGCAACTGTTAAACAAATGAAAGGATTCTCAGCCTATCAGTAATTAGAGAAATACAAATTAAAATTGTTATGGACTGAATTGTGTTCCCTAAAATTCGTATGTGGATGCCCCATCTCCCAATGTGGCTGTTTGGAGACAGGGACTTTAAAAACATAATTATGGTTGAATGAGGTCATAATGGTGGGGCCCTAACTGATATGACTGGTGTCCTTGTAAGAAGAGAAAGAGATAAGAGGGATGTATACACACAGAGAAAAGGCCATGTGAGGACATAGCAAGGAAGCAGTGGTCATCTGCAAGTCAAGGACAGAGGCCTCAGGAGGACCCAAAACTGCCAACATCTTGAGCCTGGACTTCCAGCCTCCAGAACTGTGAGAAGATAAATCTCTTGTTTTTTAAGCCACTGAATCTGAGGTATTTTGCTAGGACAACCTGAGCAGACTAATACAAGGAACAAAAGACTAGAATGGCCATTCTAACTGGTGAAGCTATAGAGCAAAAGGGCTGAAAATTGATTCCATAACTTTGGAAGACATTTTGACATGAATTTTTAAAGTTGAATATTTGAATTCCCTACAACTCAGCAATTCTACTCTTAGTATGTCTACTCTTTTACTTATGTTAAATCTTGCACATGTGTACCAGGAAACATTAAAATAAATGTTCATGGAAGTACTGTCCGTAATAGGCCCCAAACAACCCAAATATCATTAATAGAATAATAAACACATTTTCTTGTATTTATACAATAAAATATTATACAGTAGTACAAATGAATGAACACTAGTTAAAGTAAAGTGGATGAACCTTAGAAACATAATGTTGAGTAAAAAAAGCAAGCACAGAAGCACAGATATCAATTTTATAAATCTCAATAATAAGCAAAATCAGATAAAAATTATGTGGATGTTCAACATAAAGCCAAGATCAGAGTGATTTCTTTGGTGAAAGCAGGAAGGTGGGATCAGGGTAGAGAACAGAGAGAAGACTCAGCAGTTTTGATTCTAGTTCTTAGTTTTGGTGGTGTGTTTGCAGCAGTTTTTATTATTTCTCATAACTTACATACAATTAAATATATTCTTTTGTAGATTATCTAATAATATTTAAAAAATCAAAATCCATTATATACCAAAGATAACCCCTAGACATTAATTATAGAGAGTCCACTTTGAAACAACATACATAGTTACCCATACATCTTCTGTAGTTGAAAGCTTTTAGCTATGAAATTCTTCCCCCTTCATAGGAGGACTTTATGTTCCATAATGAAGGAAAATTGTTCCTACTTTAGGACAATTTGCCTTCTTTATTTAAGTGATACTAGTCCTTTGGCTGCCTAGAAATTTTAAAAACAACTGATAACTACATCTACTGCCTGCAAGAGAATAAAGGAAAAGGAGCATAGGAGGCAATCTCATACATTACTGATAAACACATACAAAGACAATATTGGTACAAAGCTATTTCTCCATATAGCAACTCTGAATTTTATTAATAAATACATATATACATATATCAAACATTAATAAAAGAATAAAATCCAATATGAGTACATTTGCTCTTTTTTTGCAATTAGTTCCAGGATTCTATTTTAGATTATTACTTCATATCTGCGAGAGTTGGGTGTGTGTTTGTGTGTTTGGTTTTATGGAAGTTGCATTGTGCTAAAGTTTACATTTCTTTCTAGAATTAAATGGCTTTTGTTATCCCTTGGGAATACTGAAGATAGCAACAACAGATTACTACCTACCGGTGGAAAAGTATAAATAGCAATTTTAGCTGCTAGTGATTCTGAAAGTGCCCTTAACTTTGTCCTTCTAAAAATGCTCCAAGAATTATGTTTTGCAAATCCACAGATTTACTATCCATATTCAAGTCATTTACGTGGACAAAGAATGTAGCCTGCGGTATCAGTACAAAGGATGTTATAGCCATCAAGCCATCAGCCACTGAAGCCACCCCCAATGCTGCACCCTGAGGGGATTCAGGATGGAGAAAACAGGATACTGGCCCTAGATAATTAAAGTGCATATCAAGGGAATGATTTCCATGAGACCAGATTCTTGCATCTCACCATATATAGAAAAGTGCTAAATTTATTTAATTAAGATGTCTAGTTTCTTTAATTAACAGTAATCTTTTGATGTTCCAACTACCTGGGTTTTTTTTTTTGCAAGAACCCCTAAATATCCTGTGCCCTCCCTTACCTCTTCGGAACAGTCCCTCAGAGCTATCTGAGAGGTTGTCTCCTGTTTAAGTCCTCAGTATGTCCTCCAAATAAAACATAAATCTCAACTTTTAGGTTGTGCATTTTTTTTCAGTCCACATTTAATTGTATGGCTCACGTAGGTACTATGCCTAGATGTAATGGGATGAGCTGTAAATTATTAAAACTACATAAATTTTGTCAGCTCTACCACTAGCTGAGATCAGGCTTTCATCTCTGGATACTTCTGTCATAGACCATGGTAGATATGGGGTCTGTGTTGGTCTTAAAATTATTCTTAGAATTGTGGGGACTCATTCATTCTTTCAGCAAATTTTATTGCGTATATTCTATGTGTCAGTTACAGTGCTGGGTCTTCAAATACAGAAGTCAACACACGAAAATACAAGGATAAAACACATTTTCGACCATATTAACTTTTTTCATTCATTAATTCATCCCTAAATCATTCAACACGCATCTTCTTATTGAATACTGATGAGGGGTCAAATGCTAGGCTAAACACTGAGTATATAACTGCAAATGAGATGGATAGGCCCTGATTTTGATGTCACTACTATCTTTTGTCCTGCCATATAATGGCACAGCTTCATTATTCCCTTTACCCTAAGTTTTTATCACAAATTGCTAATGAAAATAAAACTGTTAGTGGAGTTTCAACATGCATAGGTAAATGAGAACATAGAACTCCCCTTTCGCATGCCCCATTCTTCTCCTTCTAACTCCCTATGTGAACCCACTTTGTGCCAAGACCAAGAATTTGTGCCCCAATAAGAACCAAGCTGATTTCCTCACACTGACTGGGGCTATTACTCACTTAGAAGACATGATGCTTAATTTTGATAAGCAACTAGAAGACCATGGAGACAACCTATAAAAATGATTTGTCTTGGGAGAAAATACTAAAAAGGGTTAATGTGCTGTTCCACATGTCTAACCTCCTGGGATTAAACCACAGGCACCAAGATCACCAAGTGTACTTGGCAACAATGAGCTAAAAATGAAAAAAAAAAGCATCATACTGTTATTGTATTCATTTTCCCCCAAGGCACTCTCTGATAAACACCACAACCTCTAAGGGAATTGAGAACAGCTTCCTTGTGGGGTAGGTTAGATATGCATCTTTTTCCAAGCAGTTATATCATACCCAGCTATCAGCACACCTTATTTAAGGTGATTGTAATGTATGAGATTAAATGTTCCTACCTGATTGGAAACCTTCTTGTCCTCAATTCATTGGCTATACTGGATTATTTTTCTTGGGTCAGACTTCCAGAATTCTACCAGAAATCGTTCCTCTGGGGAAACCAGGCCTTCCCAGAAACTCAGGAAACTGAAATGGAGACAGCAAGAGAGAAGGAAATTATTTGGACATATAGACCTCAATTGTTTGGTTTTAAGTATACGTCCCAGCAAACATCTTCTAAATGGTATAATAACTTTAGAGAAATTCACGGTTTATAAGTTTGTGTACTCATAAACTGAACATATTATGATAAAAGCACAGGTTGCATTTTGTGTCTTCAACCCAAGCAAACACTTCAAAAAAGGCCCAGTTATCCTTTGTTCATTAAGACACAAAGAAAGGGCAAAAAGGGCAAGTTTCTAAGTCTTTTTCTTTAAAATTTACTTCCTTTCTTCAGCCTTCATCAAGATCTTCATGAAATTAACTTTACTAAAGTTAATTATTCATAAAATAAACATACGAACCTGCAGAAAACTATTTCACAGAGACCTGTAATGTACAATATCCATCGCATACATGCACCATGAGCTTGTCTTTTCTAGCACTGGCATACACAAAACTCTGTGTGTGTGTGTGTGTGTGCACATGTGTGTCTTTTTTGTGTGATGGAGCCATAGGGAGAAAATAAATCTATTGGCTGCAATTCAGTGATGTAGAAAGATTTAAGGGTAAAGGAAAAGGCTACATCAAGTGAAGCAATAAAGTCATGAGGTTGTGCTTCCATAATAATAACAATAGCAGTCTTCTGTAACCAAGGGAGCAGGCTCCTCAAACTATAGTCACACCTGTTAGACCATCTGCCCATAAATTTCACACTATCATTAATGGAAAACAAATGGCACTGTCTCTCCTTCCCTTTTTTTTTTTTTTTTTTTTTTTTTTTTTTTTTTTGCGGTACGCGGGCCTCTCACTGCTGTGGCCTCTCCCGTTGCGGAGCACAGGCTCCGGATGCGCAGGCTCAGCGGCCGTGGCTCACGGGCACAGCCGCTCCGCGGCATATGGGATCCTCCCGGACCGGGGCACGAACCCGTATCCCCTGCATCGGCAGGCGGACTCTCAACCACTGCGCCACCAGGGAGGCCCTCTCCTTCCCTTTATCCATTGGCTATTCTCATAGAAACAATTTTTCTCTTCAAGGTCGTGCTCTTTCCTATCTGTTTCAAAATATTAGGATTTAGGAGGGGTGATACATAATGTGCCATGCCTTGGTACTTGTACCAGTGATGGCTCTGTAAGGAGCACTGGATTGTTAGGAGGCTATAAATTGAATTCCCCTAGAAGCAGAACCTGAGGCAATAATTTGAATGCCAACTGTGCATCTGGGAGGTGCTTCCAGAAAACTCAGAAGTGGAGTGGGAATTGAGAATGGAGCCATGGAAGGAAGCCAACAGAGGTGCATTACTGAATCAATTACTCCTGCAGGAAACTGCTGCCAGTACTTCAGGGGAGTTCTGTGAAACTCTATAGAGCATGTCTCAGAGTTATCCCAAGAATTGGTGAGAAACTTGAAGTACTTATCTTCCAGTCCCCTCTGTCCTTGGTTGAAAGCTACACCCAGATACATTAACTCCTGTACATTTCTGGCCTGCCCTAAGGTGGATAATTGCAGGTGGTAGCATGAGTCTATCAGCATATACTGGAATGATGAGTGCTGGGGAGATATGAGTGGAGCATTGAAACCATCTAATACAGTGGGGGCAGGAGATATTAATTATTGGCTTGCAAGTCCAAATGGTAACCTTAAATTCCTGGGTTAATGGTTTTACTTTGAGGTATTTAAGCATGATGTATGAGTAAAAATTTCCTCTACTAAATCAAGTTGAAGATCCTAAGTCCCTAATCTTCTGGAAAACTGTGGGTATCTTTTTAACAGATTTTTGAAAAGTAACATGATTAAGATTTCAAACTGACCATTCATTCATTCATTCATTCACTCATTCAACAAACATTTATTGAACACCTAAAGTAGGCCATGGGTTAAACTAGGCACCTGTGTTACTGTTACTAAAATCATTATCGTGCCACCTAGAAGTCAATGTATTGTGACACTCAAATAAGAAAATCCATAGTTACCGTAAAAATTATTACAGAGTGCTATAGGAAGACACGGTAAGACCTTAATTCATGCTGTGGACAGTGGTATATGGGGGATATCAGTAGGGCTTCCTGTAGAAGGCAATGGAAATGGATATGTAACATGAAGGAAGGGTGAATTTTTGAGGAAAAGAGAAGATAAATTCATGTTTGCCAGAAAATGAATGGTTAAGGATCAGTCCAGAAAGGAGTTCCATTCATAATCAGTATAAGAAATGTCACTGGGGCTTCCCTGGTGGTGCAGTGGTTGAGAGTCCGCCTGCCGATGCTGGGGACACGGGTTCGTGACACGGTCCGGGAAGATCCCACATGCCGCGGAGCGGCTGGGCCCGTGAGCCATGGCTGCTGAGCCTGCACGTTAGGAGCCTGTGCTCTGCAACGGGAGAGTCCACAACAGGGAGAGGCCCGCGTACCGCTAAAAAAAAAAAAAAAAAAAAAAGAAACAAATGCTCACTGGAGTGTAAGAAAAGAAGACAATGGAGAGGGTGGTAGAAGCCAGACCATGAATGGTCCATGTATGTATAGTAAGTGCTATGGTGTAGTCTTTGTGTTCCCCTCCAAATTTATACGTTGAAATCTTAATTTCTGGAGGTTATAGTATTAGTAGGTGGGGCCTTTGGGAAATGATTATGGTATTAGTGCTCTTATACAAGAGACGCCACAGAGCTCCCGAAGCTCTTCTGCCATGTGAGGTTACCATGAGAAGTCTGTGACTCAGAAGAGGGCCCTCATCTGACCATACTGCCACCCTATTCTTGCACTTGCAGCCTCCAGAACTGTGAGAAAAAAATGCCTGTTGTTTATGAGCCACCCAACCTGCACCATAATCTTACAGCAGCCCAAAAGGACAAAGAGAGTTTGGATGTGAGATTTTACTCCAAGAAAGATGGGAATCCATTGAAGGATGTTAACTGGTAACTTAGAAGACAGAAAAGTTTCATAACACAATCAGGTATTTTTATAAGAAAAAGTTGTTTCATTTTCAGAAAGATCACTCTGGAAATACTGTGACTAGATTTTTGGAGAAGGGTGATGGCAGTCCCGGATATAGAAAGATGAGTTAGTAGTCCATTAATGTAAGTCAAACAAGAAAGTGGATATAGAAAGTGTGAATTTGTGGCTGAGCGTTCTTTTCTTTTAGCACTTGAAAAATGTTATGTCCATGCTTCTGACTCCAGAGTTTTAGACAAGAAATATGCTGTCATTGGAATTGGTGTTTCTCAATAAGTAATGCATCGTTTCTGCCTGTCCACTTTCGAGATTTTTTTTGTCTCTACTTTTCAGAAGTTTAATTATGACACGTCTTGGCAAGGATATCTTTGCGTTTTTCCTCTTTGGGTTTGCTCAGATTCTTGAATTTGTGTTTATGTCTTCTAAAAAATTGGGAACTTTTTAGTCATGATTTCTTTGAATACTTTGTCAGTCCTACTTGCTCTCTGTTTTCATTCTGGAACTTTGATGATATGAATGTTCGTGCTTTTGGTACTGTTTACACGTTCTTGAGATCCTGTTCTTTCTCCCGTCTCTATCCCTCAGTCTATTTTTCTCTGTACATGTGGTGGATTGTATTGATCTCTTCTAAGTTCATGATTCTATGCTTTGTAATCTCCACTCTACTCTTGAGCAAAGCTTTTTGATTGTTGTATTTTTCAGTTCTACTGTTCTCATTTGTTTTTATTGTTATAGCTTCTAGTTCTTTGTTTACATTTTCTATTTTTCCCATTTCTGTCAAGGAACACATAATTGCTAATTGAAGCATTTATGTGACAGCTTATTTAAAATCCTTGTCTGATCATTTCAATAGATGTTTTATCTCAGTGTTGGTGTATGTTTATTGTCTTTTCTCATTTATTCTGTGATTTCCTGGTTCTTAGTGTCATGAGTATTTTTCCATTGAATTCTAAACATTGTGAGTTATTATATGACTCTGCATCCCATTTAATTTTATTATTACATTTTAGAAGGAAATCATCCTATTTGAGGTGTAGTATGAGGACTGGGGGGTTACATACAGATTTCCATTGGGCCCTACTGACAATACCCCAGCAAAAGTGGGCACTTACATTGCCTCACTGCAAACAGATCAAGTAGAAGTTCAGCTATCCTATGGCCTTTCTGACACCTTCCCCCAAAAGTGGGAACATTAATATCATTGTGTTGCCTTTTAGTAGGAGTGGAAGTTCATCTCCCCAGTAGATTTCTTGACACCAGGGGAGGGGAGAAGTGAAGTGTTTGCTGTCCTTCCTCCCACTTCATTCCTTCTTGTTGATGCCGGGTGTGGGTAGAGGGTCAGCTACGTGCTGGCTCCACTGACACCAGGGTAAGAGGAAGAGAACTGCCAACTAGCCCTGCTTGTGCCATCTCATTCTGTCTTACTGCCTCAGGATAGTTATGGGGATTCAGCACCCCACTGGGTCTCACTGACACCATGTGTTGGGGGTTAGTGGGGTGCCTACTCCCTCCAACCTGTAACATCCTATTCTTATTGATGTCAGGGAGAGACGGAGGCTAAGTCCCACCATTGGACCCCACGACTGTGTGAGGGCAGCCCAGTGTTAACTAGCCTGTCAGGCACCACCTTTTAAAGTCTGTTTGCTAATGGAAAGGGGTGAAGGCTCAGCTCACCACTGGACCACACTGAAACAACCCTGGTGGGGAATCAGAGCGCTGGCTCTTCTGGAGGGCAGGAGTGGGGTGGTGTGGAAGGTCAAATCCTAGCTTGGCCCAACTGAAACCACAGGACGTAGGGGATGGGTGCAATATTCCACTGGCACTTGGCTCGAGTAGTGTGTATATTATTGCCCAAATGGTCTTCTGTCTTTAGCAACCCCTTTCCTCATACTTTGGCTAGGGGGAACAGGGTTTTGTGTTTTTTTCGGAAGCTTTTTTGTCTGTTTTTCTGTTGGTGGTTATTGATTGGGGGTTCCTGTAATACTCTCTCCAGGATGTATGGGAAGCAACAGGAAACACAGGGGACTCATCACCATGTTATTTTTCAAGTCCCAAAGTCCCTAGTTAAGTCTGCCTTCTCATTTCCACCTTTCAGCGTCTTCCTATGTTTGTTTGTTGTTATGTTCAGGGTTTTAAGTGGGAGAACCTGGGAGAAATGGGCTACTTCATCTTCTTGGAAGCAGAGGTCTGGAGGCCTACTGATGTTAAAAAGTACTGCTGACTGTAAGTTAAAATTTGATGATATACACCTTGCCCTTTAAGAATTATTCTGCTAGATGATGTGGCTTCCCAAAGTTGCTACAATTTGATTTTCATACTTCTAAAAGCCAAGTGTTTTGCTGGAGTTGAAATTTAAAGATAAGCAAGAGATGAGGCTAAGATGATCTATGTGGTAACAGATTAAAGTTGGAAACATCAATATACGTTCATGTTTAGCTTAATATTGCTTCATATTACCTTAATACACATGGTTATGTAGAGAGATACTTATAGATATGTGCCTATACGTGGGTCATGTACACACATATTATCTCTTTGCTCTGTCAGCTGAGAAGATCTAGAAGCAATGACATCCAAGCAGCAATTAGCACACCCCACACCCAGATCCTGCTGTCTAATACCGTTCTCCACTAAAAAGACCTAGTTATCCTTGAAGAAATAGCTGATTCTAGGACTAGGGCAGTAAATATACAAGATTTATAGACAAGACCATCTTATAGTGTCAGAAAGTAAGGAAGTTCAAAAAAAAAAATACAGGATGGGGATACCTCAGAGTGGCACAAGAGCCAACTGAAAAGAGTTCACAAGAGTCAGGACTAGAGCAATTTGAGGAACAAAGTAACTAAAGTAGAATTAGATTATAACCCAAAGTATAAAACAAAAATCCATGAGTTCTTCTGATATAAATAAATAATTGGATACATAAATAAATGCAGGAGAATAGATAAATCTCCAGTGCAAAGGAATTCCAAATAGTTTATGTAGTACTCCATCTGAAGCATAACTCCCTATTCCTTAGTTGTGGGCTGAGCATATTGACTTCCTTCCAAAAAGTACAGCATGAAAATGGGAAAACAGTAATCTTACGATGGAGAAACCTGAAAAACACTACCTCAGCCTGGTGATCAAGGTCGACCTCAGCATTCAAAATTCATATTGATACTTTGTACACTTGATGTGATCTGACAGAATGACCCTTCTTCTCTGTGGTCTTCCTCCCTAAAACACATAATCCCAATATTATCATGAAAAATGCATCAAACAAATTCTAGTAGTGGGCATCCTACAAAAAACTAACTACTCAAAATTGTCAAGGTCATCCAAGAAAAATATGAGAAGTTATCAAACCCAAGAGGAGCCTAAGGAAACATGGCAACTAAAGGTAATGTGATGTTTTGGATGAAATCCTGGAATAGAAAAAGGACATTAGGTAAAAACTAAGGAACTGGACTAATGGATGGGCTATAATAAATGAAAATGCATCAATATTTCTTAATTGATTGTAACAATGTAACATACTAATATAAGTGGATCATCATAGAGGGAAATGGGTATAGTGTATATGGAAACACTTTATACTATCTTCTCAATTTTTCTGTAAAATTAAAACATTTCTAAAAAATAAAGTCTATAAAAACATCGTGTTTCTTGTTTTATGAGTATGTGCCTGTATTTCCTAAAAAATATGTAAATTTGCTTTACCTTCCTTGATACTCATATTAAAGAAAATACTAAGTAACCCTGAAAGAATTTGTAACTCCAATGCAACAAGCAATAATTCTTGGTATTAACTTTTTGGAAGAACCCACTGAATAAATCAAAGCAAATTGTCTTTAAAGGCTGAATTTCTTTTCACTGTTTAATCTTATATATGATTAATGCATACCACAAGCATGATTCTGTTTCAAAGGGCAGAAAACGTTGATTGTAGGCAATGTCTAAAGTACAGTGAAATATTAACGCCTGATGCTATAACAACTTTAATGTATTTAATGTTTTCAAAATGATGAATTGTTATTTCAGTCAACAAAGTATTCACTTTTATACATTTCCTACCCACCTTTTCCGAAAACACCCACAAGAAGTGATACTATCATCTGACATTAGGTTCATCAAGTTAAATTAGCGTTTTTGGTAGCTGTGGTTGCCAATGGTACTGGAATGTGTGATACTTTTACAAATCCTCTCCATGGCAAAATCTGATCTTCACAAGGTAAATCACAGTAGGTGCCTAAAGCCAAATGACATATAGCTTTGTAGCTAGATGACCAAGCATTTTACTTAGAGGCACAATAGAATGTAGAAAAGGCCATTTCTCTTTCTGTCTTTTTCTGCTCAAAGGTCACTCACCATCTTACTTTTTATCAGCCATCTCAGAAGTTTTCCACAAAATTAGACTATATGATGTCACTTAATGCGAATGTAGCTCAACATTCTGTTTTAGTACAGCTAATCTCACATTATTTTATTGGTGCTAAATATGTAAATCATCAGCAAATTTTTGTACTTAACTTTTCTTTTGATGTGGACCACTTTTTAAAGTCTTTATTAAATTTGTTACAATACTCCTTCAGTTTTATGTTTTTGTACTTTGGCTGCGAGGCATGTGGGATCATAGCTCCCCGACTAGGGATTGAACACACACCCCCTGCATTGGAAGGCGAAGTCTTAACCACTGGACCGCCAGGGAAGTCCCTGTACTTAACTTTTAAAAATAATTAAAATAAGCTATTCAACACATTTTCCCTTAAAAAAAAAACGCAATTCTTCTTAAGCTGGCCCTGGGCACATATGTGACTTTGCCATTTTTTCCATGGACTATTTTCTTATCTGTTCTACTGTGTCACATTTGTTCTACCTTCTCAAAAAGAAGCATTTAAAAATTCATCTATGCATTCATGCATTCATACATTTATTAAATAAATCTATTGAA
Organism: Mesoplodon bidens; assembly: GCF_964165515.1. Lineage (NCBI taxonomy): Eukaryota > Metazoa > Chordata > Mammalia > Artiodactyla > Ziphiidae > Mesoplodon > Mesoplodon bidens. The sequence goes on along the minus strand of NW_027671707.1, from coordinate 33,581 downwards.
CACCTACGTACGGCACAGAAAAAAAGGCAGAAAACTAATCTGGGTTGCACAGAAAGTAATGAACTCAGTTAAAATTTTTGGTGAAAACAGGTGTTAATCTACTGGAAATTACGTTTCATTATGGGGACTCACAGACTCAAGGAAAATCAAGACCTAAATAATAATAAAGTGATAAAAGCACTAGCCATTTACTGAGTGCCTGCTTGTACCTGACTCTGAAACTCTAAAATCATTACGGATGTTTTGAGGATTGTCTGATATGATTATAATGTCCATTTTACAGATGAAAATAACAAGGTTCAGAGACATTAGGTTACTTGCCTAAAGTGAAGTGGCCCAGAAACTACAGAACTGGAAATTGAACCTTAGACTTCATAATGCCAAAGTCTGTGCTTTTAATCACTGTGTGTGTGTGTGTGTGTGTGTGAGAGAGAGAGAGAGAGAGAGAGAGAGAGATAGAGAGAGAGAGGGAGAGAATGTGTTTAATAGAGAACTTCTGAGAAATGGCAAGAAAACTGCCAGGTATCCATAAAACAATAATTTAGGAGCTTCTTACTCTACAAGTAATTGTTAATCATATGGCTGGATTAAGCATCTCTCACTTTTGAACTAAGAAATGAAAAGCTTCCAGAAGTTGAGTCTAAATTTTACACTTACATAAGATACTTCATACAGAATGCTCAAGTATAATAACTAAAGAGCTCTGAAAATACTGGAAGCATTCATATTAGTATGGTTTCATATTGTGGATAATAGAGGATGTAAGAAATTGGCAGAGGCAACTGCAGACTCATTGGTTATCATTTCTGTGAATAACTGAATAAAATGCCAAAAATGAAAAAAGAATGGCTAGCAATTTTAGGTAGTTTGCTTAATCTCCATACTAGGAAAGACTGAGCAAAAAAAAAAAAAAAATTCTCGAAATTTTATTTTGAAAGCACCTACAAGTGTATATGGTCTTTTTAAACCAAATAACTTGGAATTATGAACTGTCAAATAAGTCTAATCTTCTCTGATGATAAAATTGCTGACTTTATTTGAAACTATGAAATGAAAAATGAGGTAATAATCAGAAATTCTTAAGAAAAGGAGTAGAAAAAACAAAATTATAAGAGTTATGTTAAAAAATATTTTGAAAGAAACATAAAATCCCCATTACTGGTACAGAGCTTTTAAAACCTTATTTTGGTTTTAAGTTTTAATAAATATTTATATGTTTACATAATTACTGTCATAAGGAAGACACAATTTTAGGTCAGCTTTCTTCATTCTTTCTTTATTAAGCATTATTCTATTTTGCTCCATCATCTTGTAATTATACTATAGTAACTGTGTAATTTTCTACTAAGTGGATATAATTTCCTAAACTGTTTTCCTACTGTTAACAATTAAAGGTGTTTCTAATTTTTTGTTATTGCAAGTGACATGACAATGAGCATCTTTATATAATAATTTTCTGGATTATAAAGTATTTATTGGCATAAGCATCTAGAATTAGAATTAATGTGTAAAAAGCTATTAACATTTTTATCTTGCTAGACATTGCCAAATTACTTGTCAAAAGATGGAACCAAATTATATTGCAAACATCTTTGCCAACAGAAGACATTATATAAAATTTTTCATTTTGCTAAATTAATAAGTTGGAAACCTATGTTCCATTTCTTTGAATTCTTTGATAACAGAGTGCTGCTGGAGGCTGGGAGGGCAGCCATGTCCATGAAGGCTCCCCAGAGTTGGAGCGGGGAAGTAGAAAAAGGTAAAAAAAATACTAATTGTATTTTCTCTCGATTGTTATCTCTCACTCTCTTCTGCCTCTGTGTAACTTATATCCAGGTAGCTGGAGAAAAATCATGTGGCAGGGCAAATTGGTATTCCAATAAATTAATAATCACCAGCTTCAAATGGATTTTCAAGACTGGAAATAGTGCTCTGACTTATAGTACGTTCTTTCTAATTCTCCTTAAGGACTATTTTCTGAGAAGCTTTACCTGCCCTCCTCAAATGTTCCTCCATCCTCTCTACTTCCTTCATTCTGAGCCGGTGAGGTGCTTCATAACTCATTAAGAACACAGAAGTCAGTAAATAGTCCACTGCCAAATCCATTAATCCATTAGCATTTGCGTTGATCTTTGTATTCCCTTTTACTACAGGAGTTAAAGTTAAAAGTCCATGTGCACTACAGATAGCATTTCATTTCCTCTCATCTTCTCAAGTACTTCACAGCACTGCATTTTCTACAACCCATCTACTCCTTATGAATGATTCTTGCCAAAATTCAACCTCATTCTAGACTAGTAACTCCAACTTAAAATGGTAAAAACTATACGTGCAACATGAAAGCCTCCCTCCTCCCCTAATCCCTGCATAACTTCTTTAGCCAATTCATGTCTGAGCTTTTCAAAATTGTTATCTTCATATATTGTTTCCATTTCCTCACGTCCCATTTATTCTATAAGTTACATCCATCTGACTTCTCTAACCGTAATCTCTTTTCCCACTGTCCTGAAATTTTACTTATGGAGGTCACCAGCGATCTCCATGTCAGTATAGCCAATGAATAGTTTTTGTCCTATTTCTAGGCTTTTTCCTTCTTTAAAAAAGAAAAACAAAAACAAAAACCGTTTTTTTTTCTTCTATGCTTTTACACTCTCATCATCTTCTGTCTTGGTATATTTTACTGGCTTTCTGTGTTTAATCTGATTTCTAATATTCTATTAGTTTCCTTTATCTTGAGTGGAATAAACCAGTATATGAAGGATTATTCTCAACAGCTAGTTCTCATAATAACAGTACTAGTAGCAGCAGTCAATACTCTGTAATGCTTATCATGTGCCAGACACTATTCTAAGACACTGTTTAAATACATATATATAGACACACACAAATATATATGAGGTTTTCCTCCTCATAGGCCTATGAATTAAGCCTATTATTATACCCATGTTACAAATGAGAAAACTGAGGCAATGAGAGGCCAAGGTCCCATGATCAGTACATGGTGAAGCCCCGCCTGAGTTGATGCTGGAACTTTAGAGTAGACAGGATAAATAATGTCTCACAGATTGGCCTTAAAAGTGAGCAACATTCAATTAATGACTTGTTAAGTATCAGAAAAAAATGGAACATTTTAAATTGAATGGGAACTACTGAGTCATGTATCAGTAACTAAGAATGACTCTTATTGAATGAAATTATTTTTCATTATTCTTTTGAAAGAAGAATATTCTTGTGTAAGTGTTTCACAGTTGTTTTTTCATTCACATATTTATTCAGTTATTGGACCCACATTTCCTACACACCTTCTATGTGCCAGTGTCTGCTGCCAGCTGTTTTGCAAAATCAGAAGAAAAGGAAAGGTAATTCCTTTTCACCATTGCCTCAGCCAGTATTTCTTCTGTAATTAAAATTGAAAGCTTTCCCCAACAGGTTCTCAGAGGCTCTCCCAGAGAAACAGATTTCTCTTTTCCTGTATAATTAAGCACAAATTGTAAGGTGCAGGGCTTGGCCATAGAGGGATGGATGGTCAGAGGTGTTCCGTGCAAGGCTGGGGGACGCTTTTGTGTTTGGTTAGCTGTTAGGAAATGCTAATTTCCTTTTCTCTTGCCATTAGGCACTAATTCCCTGCTGTGCCAGAATTTTTTTGCAGGCTGGGGCCAGAAAGGTGAAGGGAGCTGTACAGCACAAATGCCACAGAATCACCTGCACCAGGAAACTGCTGCTGGGCCAGGAAGGTGATTGTTCACCCAGCGTTTGTGCCAACAATGTACCTCACAACTCCTTTTCTTCTCGTCCTTGGGAGCAGGCCTAAGAGTAGGTACTAAATTCGGTCTCTGACTGTCTCAGGTCGCTAAGCGTGTACCCTACACACGAGGTTCCAATAGCAATTAAGCATCTAATCAAAATCTCCTAGCTCAGGAACAAAAGCCAAGGCTTAACTCTTTCCTGGGCTGCTGACTGCAAGGAGATCCGTGTTGCCTGCCCGTCAGAGCCACGTGGCTGCGTCCCCACATCTACTGCTCTGAAGGGGAGACAGCCCACAGCAAGCTCCCAAGCCCTACAGCACAGATACCCTGAAAGCTCGGGGAGGCCAATGTGTGTTCCTTCTGCTTCTCACAAACACAAGGCAAAACGGGCTGCACCCACATCACCCTAACACCTCTGCCTCTGCAGGTCTCATCCCAGAAACGCCCTTTCCTTTTAAAGAACCAGGTGGCCAGAACTGTGACCACAGATGACAATTTTTCTGCCATTTTATTTTAGCCCTATGCAAAGAGCCTCTAGCGTGGCCCTATGACTCTGTTCGCCTGGTGTTGACACCTTGTATGATCACCACCTCCCTCTGAGCATAGACAGGACCTGTGACTTTTTTCTAAACAATTGAGTATGGCAAAGGTGAAGGGGTTTGGCAGATGTTATAAAGGTCCCAAGTCAAAAGGGTAAATCAAAAAGGAGATTATCCTGTGTGGCCTTAATCAGGTGAAAGCTCATAAAAGAGGCACCGGGCCTTCTACAGGCCAGAGACCCTCCTTGCTGGCTGAAGCAAGCAGCCACACCGAAGAAGCCCACAGGGAGGAACTGCATTGCCTCTAGGATCTGGGGTGGCCTCCAGTGACAATCAGCAAAAAGCTGGGGACCCCAGTCTTGGAGCAACCAGGATATGAATTCTGCCAACGACCTGAATGAGCATGGAAGTGCATTCCCCCCCAGGCTGATGTCCACATGAAAATGTGGTCCACCCAACACGTTTATCAGAGCCTGGTGAGACCCCAAGCACAGGACCCAGTGCCTGGACTCCGGACCCATAAAACCTGGGTTGTTTTAAGCCACTCATTTGTTACTCAGCAAACAGATAACTAATACAATTCCTAAGCATTCAGATCCTACATTTTTAAATGACTGGTGACTCAGCTGTATTGCAGCCATGGTCTTCATCATTAATATCTTCAAATCACCAGCCAATTAATATATTCCTTCTATGCATCGCCCCTTGGGTCCATGTTGCATATTTTTTGAGACCATTGAGCTCTTGAGATCTTCTGTCAATCATTTCTCATTTCTTCTCAACCTTGCCTTTTTAGTCACTGAGAGCCCATATTGCAAAGAAAGATCTTAAAGTGAGTAGAAAACTACATTAAACAAAAAGATATGGATCCTATGCTTGACACACAAATATTACAAAAATATATTCTTTTTCTTTTAATCAAGCCTTCACATGCACAAAGAGAAAATCATATTTTATTCCTGCTTGTCTTAAGCCTCATGAAGCCTTCAGTTCATAAACTTCTAGAAAACTTTCAAAGTTCTCAACAAATATGTTTTGTAGTTCAGATCATTTTAGAAATCAACTGCCATAGACCAATAGGATTTTTTCCCCATGGAGTTTGACAAGCTGAACCTATTTATATGGAAGAGCGGGCCAAGAAAGGCTAGGATACGTCCAAAGACTCCAAACGCCAGATATGAAGAATTATTATAAAGTGATACTTTATAGTATATTATAAACTATGATGTTGGCACAATGATTTAAAAAATAATAAACCAACAGAATAAAAAGAGCTGCCCAACACAGGCCCATGCATGTATTGAAATCTGATATATGGAAGATGGGACATTACAAATCAGAGGGGAACAATGTTCTATATACTGAATGGTACCCCATGATAGGTTCCCAATATAGGGGTGGGGGATAAATAAAACGGAAGAAATCGTCATTTAGGAATTTAGTTAACTACCAAACAATGAAAAGAAAAAGAGGTAAAAAAAAAGGTATAAGCCAGTATTTTTAAACTATAACACAGTAAACAGTTATATAAATCATGTTATTCATTGTGTTTTGCAATCATTTATCATTTTAAAACAATCTAGGGTTAAGAGAGGCTGACTGACCTTTTAAAATATATTAATTACTGCCTATGATTCAGCTCTTAAAAATATATGCTTAATTTGTGATTGAGAAAGGGGATTCATTTTAAAAAATAGCTTTAACATGCCTTTGGCCTAACAAAAGCCAAACATGGGATGTATTTCAAAATCATAGGATTATGAAGATTGGACGCGAGCATGATGAAACAAGATTGGTCATGAATTGATAAGTACTAAAGCAAAATAATGGGCATCTAGGGATTTATGATGTATGTGTGTGTTTGACATTTTCCATAACTAAGAAAGTATTTTAAAAAAGGAAAGAAAAAGAGTGTTTGGTAAAGCATCTCAAGTAAGAAAGTTAAACAATAAGTCCCCTACATACAAATGAGTTCCATTCCGAGAACGCGTTCCTTAAGTCCAAATTGTTTGCAAATCCAACAAAGTTAGCCTAGGTACCCAACTAACAACTCGGCTATATAGTACGGGACTGAAATAGGTTTATAATACTTTTCACACAAATAATACATACAAAACAAACAGAAAAAATAAAGAAAACATTTTTAATCTTACAGTACAGTACTCTGAAAAGTACAGTAGTACCAGCTACTTTACCTATGCTTTTACGCTTGCTTCTGGACAGCCTGGGCTTGAAATAAAGATACTGTACTACTGTCCTCTATACAGTTCTGTAAACTACACAAAAGCACAACCACTCGTAGAAGATGCATGCACGTGACAATTTACCCCAGACACTTGAACTTACGTGATTGGACATGAGAATGCATGTTTGCATCTTTGAAAGTTCACAACTTGAAGGTTTGTATGTAGGGGACTTACTGTACAGAACTTGTGTGCTATTATTTTAAGAAAACACACATGTATATATGTGCATATATATGTGTATATATAGGCATAATAAAATGTGCATAAAAAGTTATGTTATATATATACACACACACACACACATATATATATGCATATATACATAATTAACATAACTTTTGGGGGCAGGCAAGTCTACATTCTTACACAGTCATGTTACAGGTGAGGATCCTGATCTCTCCTGGGTGGTTATCTTCTGTTTGCCCTCCCAGGTCCCCTCTCCACCCTTCTCTGGTGAACTGGAAGGGTGAGGTTGACAGGATCCCAGCCCCTGAGACTTCTAGCTGGGTCTGGGCCATGGAGAGCATCAGAGAGATGTGAGGGAGGGAGGGAGGAGGAAAGTGAAGGCAGGGGATTTGTTTCCCTGGCTTTCTCCCTGCTAGATAGCCTCCAAGTGGGCTAACTATGACCTTTTACTGAAGGTTACTGTACCTCTCAAGAAGACCAATTCTCCAGGGGTCCTTTTTCTGCTGGGGTCCTGAAACTGATCCCTCTCTTCTTCCCTTTGGACATAGAGATTGTCTCAGCTCAGCTGCTCCTAGCCCCAGATTCCTGCACAATCCCTCCTATGGGGCTGTACTCACACCCTTGTAACAGTTTTGTGTGCCATCTGTTATCTATTAGGACCCTAATTACCACCCTCTTCATTAAACAATAGATGGTACACAGTTATTATAAATAGAGATGGGGAGATTATTATTCTCTACATTTGCAAATCTTTCCAGTATTGCAGTTATGTCCTAGGTGATTCCCAAACTGGACACAGCAGACACAGGAATAAAGGAAAAGAGAGATGTGCAATTGGGGGTTATCAACTAGATACTTACTGGTCCACAAACCAGTTCCTTTTGCTAATAGACATGGAGGCAACTGAGAAGACAGTCCTTTCTCTGAAAAGCCCCAATTGTGAGAGCAATTCAGCTCTTCTAACTTTCCCTATATCTGAACCTAGACTCAGTGCTATAGGACTATTAGAGCACATCAAATATTGCACTATAGTTACCTGGATACATGTATTTATCTCCTCCAGTAGGCTGTGAGCAATTCAAGGAAAAGAGTCCGTCTCATTCAACTTTATATCCTTGCCATCTAGCACAGTGTCTGGCATATAACAGACACAGTAAATGTTAATTGAATGAATAAATGCCTGCTTGAATAAATGAATGCCAGTGGGGCCAGTGTGTTCCATAGCAGGGCTCTAAACAGAGGCTCTTCTCACCTTCCAGTCGCCATCTGGCTTCCAAAAGCAGCACCAAATCCAAATGTGACCTTGGTACCATGGAATAAAGAATCTTTCTCATCTGAATCACGCTGGCTACATCTGCCTGGCTACAGTCAACATAAGGTCTTGAGGCTGAGACACACCTTCATTTGTTAAAAGGGGGAGGGGAGCAGATGGCAAATGAAGGTACTCAAGCTCATTAATTCCTAATGGAGTTGTCCTCCTGGATGTAATTAGAACAACAAGAAGAGCCAAAGGAGGAGGGTTTGGGGAATAAAGTAGGCAGCTGGAAGAGGTTTATGAACGGTATAAACCCTCAGGGAGCTTTCCATTAGACAGAATAATAATGTCCACACTTCACAATGGCATAGTTCTCCTCAACCAGCAAAACACATCTGCATACATTATTTCAATAGCGTCTCAGGAAATGATTGTAAGACACAGAGGAGAGTTTTATTTTTCCAATTGTGTAAATTTAAAAAGTTAAACTTCTCCTCAGAGAAGTTAAGCCACCTGCCCTGAGTAACATGGCTAGAAAGTTATAGAATAAGGATGGATTTCAAACATTCTGACACTGAATTTGGTCTCCATCCATTCCATGGCTATAAATGGAGAGAGTGACCTTCAGACCAATTCTAAAAAGCATGTGACACTCCACCCAGCCCAGCTATTCCACAGCATGCTCTTTTCTTCCATGCCCACTACCAATCACTTAAAGACAACCAGTTGCCTTCTATTTTTGATTGGCAAGTGGGACACAGAAGTTCTTATGAGCCTAGAGTTTTTATTTCTTTATGTCCCCATGGAAGACCTCAAGCCAAGAGAGAAGGGAACTCTTCCTATTAGACCTGGTTAACTGATTCCATTTCTTCCCACTGTTCCCAACACAAAATAAATTTATTCAAATATGTAGTTGCATTGAAATTGAGAATTACATATTGTATTTTGATCTTATAGGAAGTGTGCAGCATAAATCTGAGATATCAGCATTAAATGCAGAGACTTTATAACTAAGGGCTTGCTAGTAAGCCTGGGTTTTCATACTCAGGTCAGTCTACCCAAAAAGAAGTACGTTACTTGAAAATTGACTCTGCATTAAAGTAAACTTGCCCCTTAAAGTCTTCTTCTTCCTCTCTCAAAGACACACAGCTGACTTAGTTCAGAAGCAAGCTGAAAAGAGTAAGGAAGATGTTCTATTTAACCCGCATCAATTGCTTATAACTATCCTGTTCTCAGCATCTTTTCCCCCCAAGGAAGCATTCAGCCAACATTTTTATTGGACTGATGCCCAGATTGCTCCATTAATTCATGCAACTACCTTTGTTGGAGTGCTCCAGGCATTATTACTCATGAATCCTACCGAGCACAAATATATCTCTAGAAATACTGTCATTTGTATTACATATGACCTTAAAGCATCTTCATAAATTATACCTTCAAAGCAAACTAGAGAGCACTGAAGTCTTTTGTTATGTTAGTTATCTTAGTTTCACTAGACCCATTGTCTTTTCTTTACATATGCAATGTGACTAAATTGGTTTTACTGATCTGGGTCCTTCAGATTCATCAACTTTATCTTAAAGTGTATAAGATATATGATCTTTAAATCAGTAATGGTATCTTTCTGCTCTGTGGGTTTCATTGGTTCAAACTTATCTTCCAATTATGTCTTCCTGAGACGTATTCTAGCTATGATGGGGGCTTCTAGGCTGTGGTTTGTTTCTGGTACTGTATCTATTAAGTAATCAAACCAGAAAAACAACAAAAATTGTGCTTTGGCTTCATATACATTAGACCATTTAACATGAAACCTGTCCATTTTCAGAGATTTGGGCAACAAATATAGTCACTTAATTATTAGTTACCTTATCCTAAACAATTGTCAGTAGGCCACCATGGTAATAAGAAAGTTCTTTCTCAAAATAATTACCATTTGATTTCCAATTGCTTATAAAAGGAGCACTGTTTTCTACCCCAAATTTCCATGAAATCTTTTAATAAATATTCTTGTTTCATATTAGGAGTTTAAATGAATAAAGCATTATTCACATAAAAGAAATAAGTACTTTGATCTACTACATTATTTTCAAAAGGAAAGTAGAACCACAATGTATGATGATATCCTGAACATGATCTGGGACACAAAAAAATCAGTATTATCTGTGAAACCCTGAGCAAAATTTCTCTCCTTTGCGGACAGAAAGCAACAATGTCATTCAGCTATTTACATATGGCCCAGATACTAATGAGGAACTGTTTCCTGCTTTCTGTGAAGGAAAAGTGAACTATGAATAAATATCACTGGGGTCATTATCACCTGCACACACAGGTAACTGGTGGCTTGCAACAAAAGAGTGTCAGAAGCAAAATGGATCTGTAGCAGGAAAATCTGTCTTAAGGCATGATTGGGGGTAAAAGACTAACTGTGGATAAATATTTGTGGTGCCTGGCAAAGCTCTCCAAGTTCCAAGATGACGAAAGACCTTTCACACATATGTGGAACTTCCCATGAGAGTTCTACAGCCTTTCAACCTCAGAATATATCTGGCCTATCCTCTTTTCAAAAGGTAAACTGACAGGATCTTGGAGAAATGGGAGTTGAACCTACTCTTAGAGATCTTCAGAGAAGAGGAATTTCAGCTTCCTGGCTTAACTATGTTGCTTCTATCTAGTTTATTTTACATGGCACACTTATCATGCTTAAAAATCAGCCCAAGTCCACCTGTTATTTTTTTTTTAGCAGCATTCACTCATTTATTCAATAATTATATACTGAGCACCTCTTATAGTCCAGGCACAACTTTACTAGCTGGGATTCAAGAGAGAACAAAAGAGACCATAATTCTTCCTCTTGTCGTCTTTATTATTCTAGCAATAAACTGTTCAATTCCCAGTAACATCCTTATTTCTTGTATGAAATTGGGTCAACTTCTTTGACCAAAGCTAGTTTTGTTAGAATTTAATTCCTTTAACAAAAAATTCAGCGACATGAAAACCAACATTAGTTTTGTACTCACAATTTGATAGCATTTGGGGCTGGTTCTTTTTTATTATTTGTCATTCTCATGTCTCCTAGAGGTGTACCCTGAACTGAAGAACAGTTTCCCTCCATCCTGGAAGGATACCAGTTCAACCGCATACACATCCCTGAGGGACACAGGCGGAATGTGAAGAAAGAGGGGACCTAGCCAGCCATATGGCCCATTCAACATTGGGGAAAAATGGAATTGCCTTTACATCAAGTTTCCTAGGGAGGATATAGGGAAAGCTTGTACAGAATTACCACTCCAGCTAATCTGTAGCTCTTGCTACTACTACCATTGTCCTTTGACCTCACGTACATTAGAATACTTGGTCCTCACAGCAACTCCATGAGGAACAGATGAGAAAACAGGCTGGCAAAGGTAAGTGACTTGTCTACAATTAACAGCTCTGACAAATGGCGGTGCTGAAATTCAAACTTATTTCAGGGGTCCGTCTCATGAAAAACCTATGATGTTAGTTATCTAATAAAACCATAGAAAGGGAGGAAAACCTAGGCAGAACACTCTATGACATAAATCACAGCAAGAACCTTTCTGACCCACCTCCTAGACAAATGGAAATAAAAACAAAAATAAACAAATGAGACCTAATGAAACTTAAAAGCTTTTGCACAGCAAAGGAAACCATAAACAAGATGAAAAGACAACCCTCAGAATGGGAGAAAATATTTGCAAATATTTGAAGCAACTGACAAAGGATTAATCTCCAAAGTTTACAAGCAGCTCATGCAGCTCAATATCAAAAAAACAACCCCATCCAAAAATGAGAAGACCTAAATAGACATTTCTCCAAAGAAGATATACAGATTGCCAACAAACACATGAAAGGATGCTCAACATCACTAATCATTAGAGAAATGCAAATCAAAACTACAATGACCTATCACCTCACACCAGTCAGAGGGGCCATCATCAAACAATCTAGAAACAAGAAATGCTGGAGAGGGTGTGGAGAAAAGGGAATCTTCTTGCACTGTTGGTGGGAATGTAAATTGATACAGCCACTATGGAGAACAGTATGGAGATTCCTTAAAAAACGAAAAATAGAACTACCATATGGCCCAGCAATCCCACTACTGGGCATATACCCTGAGAAAACCATAATTCAAAAAGAGTCATGTACCACAATGTTCATTGCAGCTCTATTTACAATAGCCAGGACATGGAAGTGACCTAAGTGTCCATCGACAGATGAGTGGATAAAGAAGATGTGGCACATATATACAATGGAATATTACTCAGCCATAAAAAGAAACGAAATTGAGTTATTTGTAGTGAGGTGGATGGACCTAGAGTCTGTCATACAGAGTGAAGTAAGTCAGAAAGAGAAAAACAAATACCATATGCTAACACATATATATGGAATCTAAAAAAAAAAAAAAAGGTTCTGAAGAACCTAGGAGCAGGACAGGAATAAAGACACAGACGTAGAGAATGGACTTGAGGACACAGGGAGGGAGAAGGGTAAGCTGGGTGAAGTGAGAGTGTGGCATGGACATATATACACTATCAAATGTCAAATAGATAGCTAGTGGGAAGCAGCCGCATAGCACAGGGAGATCAGCTCAGTGCTTTGTGACCACCTAGAGGGGTGGGGAAGGGAGGGTGGGAGGGAGACGCAAGAGGGAGGAGATATGGGGATATATGTGTACGTATAGCTGATTCACTTTGTTATAGAGCAGAAACTAGCACACCACTGTGAAGCAGTTATACTCCAATAAAGTTGTTAAAAAAAACATAGAAACGAATTAAACTTTAACCATCATTATTTCATCCTATAGAATGACATAACCCAAGAGAAAAAGATAGAGGTGTTGAATATCACTCATGCATTTTCAGTTCCTTCTGTGAATCTTAGCTACTGTAATAAAAGCATTGTTTTGAGCATTGTTTTATATGCATCCTCATATAAGACCACACATGCCTGTATCGATTAAAATTTAAAAGAAACAAATATTAACTGCAGATATCTAGTTCACTTACCTTGAACAAAGTAGCTTCAGGTGCTTCCACTTTTGAAGCTGGATAAATATCAGACAGGAACGAAGTTCACTTTAGTTTGGTCCAGGAAGAAAAAAGATTCACAGCTCTGAGAATAAAGAAAGAATCAGACCTTGTCAGGGCATTTGGTTCTAATTAACTAGTGACAAAATGGTTCTACACTGCAACTATGTAAAAGTGGCTGAGTTATTTGAGCTAGGAAAGGTCAAAAACAATGATTATGATCAAGATGTTATTATTGCATATACTTTTGATTATTGGGAGTGAATCTTCCTCTCTCTTTTCCTCATTAAAATTTTATGGTTTATCAATTTAAAGTTAAGTGAACAAGATAATTTAACATTATTTTGATAATGGAGCATATTCCTTGTAAAACATAAATCCCTGGAGGCTTTCTCAATTCCCCTTCTTCTATCCCCACAAAGCTGCCTCTGTCTAGTATTGAGCCATGGCTTTGCTCAAGAAAGCAAAACAAAACACAGATTATCTAGTGGTAGCAATCTGAATGAAGACCTGGCCCAGAGGACAAAAAATGTGATTTAACATAAAATAGGATGTCATGATCTAAACTACTCATTTGGCATTTACCATAAATCCCTGAGTACCATTAGTTGTCTTTTCAGATAAATTCAATAAAAATTTATCGACTATTTTCCATGTACAAGCACTTTGCTAGATATTAAGAAAAAGGAGGTGAATAGAAGACCAGGCTCTCTTCTCTGCAATCTATCTTGGAAGAAAGGAATATATGCAAACAATCCTGAATAATTTCAGGGATAGAGAGAAAAAATAGCATACTTTTGAAGAGTAATGCTAACTTGATATGATTCTATTTTATTCTTTCTGATCTATTGTAAACCCTTGGAAACCAGAAATTTGTATTTTTCAGAATCTTTGCACATGTGAGTATTTTAATCAGTAGTCCTTTTTAGTGAAGGACAGAAATTGTGTATGTTCTAAGGTACACGTGTAGCCTGATATCAGCTTCAGACACAGTTGGATCAGGCTTTTTTGTTTTTTGTTTTTTTGCTACGCGGGCCTCTCACTGTTGTGGCCTCTCCCGTTGTGGAGCACAGGCTCCGGACGAACGGGCTCAGTGGCCATGGCTCACGGGCCAAGCCGCTCCGCGGCATGTGGAATCCTCCCAGACCGGGGCACGAACCCATGTCCCCTGCATCGGCAGGCAGACTCTCAACCACTGCGCCACCAGGGAAGCCCGGATCAGGCTTTTTAAAGGGACATAAGAATTTCTTTCTCCATTCCTTGGGTCTGGTTTTCTCTATATTGGCTTCCTTCTTCAAAGATCCTCTAATAGTGGGATTAAAGATAGCCCCAGAAATACTGCACCTGGTTAGTAACCCTGGGAGAAAGACAGCTTCTCTTCCCAACAGTTTTAGTCCAAAGTCATGGAATTCATTCCTAATGGACTGTTTCATGTCGTGTGCCCATCACCACACAATTCACTGGGGCCAGAGAAATGGACTACACTGATTGGCCAGTCTGAGTCATGTGCCCACTGCTGGAGCTCTGCTGCTTCCAAAGCACATGACTGAGAGATGTAGGGAGAGACGCCCCAAAGGGAAACCTAAATGTAGTTACCATAGGAAAGGCAATGTCTCCTGGGCAAGATAAATATCATGTGCCACCACAAAAAGAACTCAGCAAATATTTGTTAATTGATGTATTGATTAGTAAGTCTGGGATAAGTGAAATGATGATAAATACAATGTGTGAAGGGAAACACAGCCAAGATCAATTGTGAAATGGAGCTACAGAGGTGGGCAGTATCCTACGAGGCCTCTTGGAAACAAATCAACAAAAAGGAGCTGACCTTGACTGTTTGCACTGTTTGAGAAGAATTAACTGAGTCTATAATCAGTAAACAATCCTGAGGGCTTGGTAAGGTGAGTTCTGCCTTCTGTGATATGAAAATTGTGTCATAGGTACCAGAAGGTGAACATGGCTAACTGTCTGTGATTGCCACAAAACAAGAAAAATAAAATGAAATAGAAATCTTAAATCAGTCCTTGAATCACAACAGATACAATTATGAAAACCAGACTATATATTAATCAGATTTTCATGTATTACTTTAAAAGACTTCCCTAAAAAGCCATGAGGAAAAGGGACCTCTTATTTGAACTATGGAATGATCTGAATTGGCAACAATATACCAGTGCTTCAAAAGAAAGTCAATTAGTCCTATAAAAACAGTGTCTAGGGCTTCCCTGGTGGCGCAGTGGTTGGGAGTCCGCCTGCCGGTGCAGGGGACACGGGTTCGTGTCCCGGTCCGGGAAGATCCCACATGCCGCGGAGCGGCTGGGCCCGTGAGCCATGGCGGCTGAGCTTGCGCGTCCGGAGCCTGTGCTCCGCAACGGGAGAGGCCACAACAGTGAGAGGCCCGCATACTGCAAAAAAAAAAAAAAGAAAAAGAAAGAAAACAGTGTCTATAAAATATGTGTAACCTTTGATAATTCATTATATTTGCAAGGCAGAGGAACCTTTAAAAATGCATCATTTTTTTCCTAAATGACTTAATTTTCATTATTATACTACTTTAAACAAATTTTAATGAGTGCATTAAAAGCTTTGAGTAGTTCTTACTTTAACCAACCAGCAACTAGAACAAGTTTCAAGAAGACTTCAAGTCCAGCCACATGCCTCCAAGAAAAGCTACACCTACAGTATCACAGACATATGGCCTCATGTGTCCATCTTGGCATGTCAGAATTCATGTCACTTGCCCAACTCCTTGCAAAAGTCCGTTTTTACATGGTAATGATTCATTTAAGATCATTAGAAAGCCATAAGTTTTCACTTATTCATTCAGAAGCAATTTTTAGTTCCTACAAGCACTGTGCTAGGAAATAGGATACAAAAATGAATATGTCTCTTGCTCCTAAGGAACTCCCAGACTGAAGACACCCAGGGGAGCCAAAATTTTCCATACAATCTCATGAGCATGGGGACAGGGGGACATGCAAGGTAAGAGGGGCTACAAACCTTACCTGTACCTGATCACACTATTTTAAAAGTTGGCCATTCCGAACTAATTCGGAGTACGTTATCTCCAAAAGTTTATATGTTCCTAATTTCTCCATCATTTCCACTCTTAGGCATTCCCTAATTGTACCAAAGGTAGAGTGTGTTTTATATGAAAAAAACTGCTACAGGGCAATCATTGTCAGCGATGTACTAATATAATACCCGACCAGAGAAAGCATGCTTTGCCATGATAAATTGTTCAAACTATGAGGAGCAGTAGGGCTGAAATGAATCTAGTCGTGAACAAAAAAAGAGATTGAATGGAAACAGTTTGTATAAAAGGATACACTTGATATTTTCACTCTAGACATACAGATTAAGAGGCTGTCTATCAAGGTAAATCAATTTGCAATTTGAGACTGATTTTCTCCACCCTCAAGAAATGATTTGCAGGTATTTGTGGCTTTTCGTTTTGGTTTGACTATTATTTCATATTTTACTTGTAATTCTTCTTATGGAACACTAAGAACATTTATTTGTTCTTCGGTCAGGTTTATTGAGGTATAATTTACAGCCAGTAAAATTCACCCTTTCTAGCGTACAGTTCTAAGAGTTTTGACAAATGGATATAGTCTTACAACCTCCACCATAATGAAGAGAGAGAATAGTTCCAGCATCCTGAAAATTTTTCCCTGCCCCTTGGAAGTCAACCTGTAGCCCCCTGACAATCACTAATAAGTTTTCTGTCCCCATAGTTTGACTTTGTCCAGAAAGTCATATAAATGTAATCAACAAGTATGTAACATTTTGAGTTTGGCTTCTTTCACTTAGCACAAGGTAAGTGAGATTATCCGTGTTGTGTGTGTCAGGAAATGTGGACTGGCATATTGTCCTTTAGAGTTTCCCTTATTTTTCCAAAGCCAAAGTCAATATGCAAAGCCTGGATCTCTTGCCATTTAGTTTGTCCATGGTTAGGAAGAAACCGAGTTTTTACTATGGCTGTTTGTTTTCAGCAGAGCAGGGAAAGAAGAAACACTCTCAGGGAATAATCATAATCTGTGGTTATTATAGGCACTAAGTCATATGTTTGTAAGACCCAAACTTTTGTTAGTCAAATGACTGGGCACTAAAATTAATTCGGAGACTCAAGGCAGAGTTTAAGTGTGGTTTTCCTTATCTTTTCATTATTGCAATAGCAACGGAATACATATTTGTGACTTAATGGTACAACACATTAGTTTTCTTATCTGACCCATCTTTAACAAAGTGGAATTACTGTAGAGGCAAAGGAATCAAGAAGGTAAATCTCTTACCAGGAGTAGGAGAGAACGGATAGAGGCCCCTGTGACCTAAACCTTAGTCATTCGAGTGCCACCTTCATAATTGTGCCTCTACCCACACGTTACCCATATCATTATTTATTTAACAATTATATGGGTCACAGTTTTACTTAGATAAATTTATTTTCAACAGGACATTCTTATTCCTTACTCTTTTAAATGGAAATCCCTTGCCATAAATAAAACTATGAAAAATATCCAACAGTATAAAACTCTACCTATATGAGTCAATGTACCTCCCCAAATCATCCTGAGTTCTTGAGTATCACTGGTGGAGCCCATGTACACACCCACACATGCTTTTGGAAACAGCAACGAGAGTAGCTGTCCCATGCTTTAAATGCTTTCTCCTTGACCATGTATTCTGTGCACACCAAGGCAAAGAGTCTGCTCAGAGATAGAGTAAAGCATTAAAACCTGTTTAAAATAACAAAGTACGATATGTCTTTCTACCTATGTCAGGCATTGGAAGCCTGCAACTTATTTGCCAAACAGGTTACCAGGGCTGATTTTTATGGAAAGACGGACCAGATGCACCTTCTTCCTCATCTCTTCAAAGTGGCCCTTCTGAGCAAGGCCAAGGCCAGTGTGATTCAGCAACACCCACGTTTGTTAGGGTATCTCCTTACCCTAGACTAAAAAATGGAACAGAACCTTGGCCCCAAAAGACTTAAAGAATTTATTCACCAATTCATATCTTTATGCTAGTATAATCATGTATTTGATGGTTGCTATAGAAATCTATGTAGACAATCATCACATTTTTAAAGGAAATACATTACTGAAATTTCTTCTGACCCGTGGTCACTATGCTCTTTGACAAGACAGTTGACCTTCACGATGTTAATCATCTCATCTGTTTGAAAGGGACTAAAATGTTTGCTCTGCTTCCTGTTTAATAAAGCTATCAAGAGGATTAATGAGAGAAAACCTCTAGAATACTCCAAGCTCTTTCCAAAAAGGCAGCAGTAAAACAGCAGGTGCTCTTGTGAACATACACTTGTCTTCTTCATGGAAACTCATCCTGAAGGACATCAGGCTTCCAGCTCATATTTAATTGGCTGATTATGTTGACACTCTTGAGCTCCTTGCCAAGTTACAGGGAAGAGTTTTCTTGGAAACCAGAGTTCCCCAACTTTCTCCAGCTATGCAGTTTAATTACATCTAGCAAAATGACAACAGAGCTCATAATTAGCCTGGAGATTAATTACTGCTGAATCAGTCCAAACACCACAGCTACCAAATTCAACACAGGTGCTTAGACGAAGAGAAAAGAGTTTTCTCAATACCCAACAGAAGGTGGATATGGAAGATGGGCTTTATGACTCTCTTCCCATGAGCTTAAACATACAACCTGTGCAAAAGGCCTTGTGTCTTTACAGCCAGGATGCCCCTAAGTATTTTAAAAAGAACCAGACTCAAAAACATTTCAAATACTGATATCACATATCTTGAAATGTGCAGTGACTGGGGCATACTTTCTTTCTATGCAAATTTCTTCAACCTAGAGCTCCCTTTCCCCTTCTCCTTTTATTGAGGAGTCTAAAAAGCCTACATAATTCATCTACTGTTTCTAAACTATGAAAGAAAGAGTGATATAGAGAAAATTATAAAGCAAGCGAAAAATCACGCTGTACCTCGTGTTCATCCTGTGACCTCTAAGAGTGACTATAAGCCTGTAGGGTGGGTACCACACTCCCAGAGAGTTATGAATGCATTGTCAGATCAAAGGCTTGAAAGCCAACAACCGCCCAAGGGAACCCCCTATTTTCTCTCTGAGGATCACCAAAAGAGGAAAGAAGCTAGATTAGGTAGGTAGAAAAAGGAAGGAGTTGATCCCATTTAACAGATGTTATCCGTTTCTTACCCCCTCTATGTACAGGTCACTTAAGGTATGTTTAAATATATGCACACCTAGAATCCAACAAAGACAAATTCAACCCCCAAGTGATTCTAACGTGCAGCCAGAGTTGAGAACAGCTGGTCTGGAGTAACCAAAAGGTCGGCCAGATGGTATAATTGCATGAGACTCAGGGAATGGACAGAACCAGGTAAAGGAGAAGGAAGGAGGCGGCCAGAAAGAATGAAGTGACAGATCAGAACTCCAGAAGCTCATGTTCCAAAGAAGCTAAAGGTGTGGGGCAACAGACGAACACTCAATTCTTAAACCGTGTAAGAAACAAGTACACCGTCCCCTAACTAGAGGCTGATGAGATTGTGTTGAAGAAGCACTTTTAATGGATTTGTAGGATGCGTCTGTTTGCTGGTTTGATTTTCTGTTGGCTTGTTTGTTTGTGTGTTTAGAGGAGTTAGGGGTTTTGCTGCAAATTTTTAAAAATCATCCTAATATTGACTAAAAAGAAAAACCGTGTTCATACAACCCAAAGGGAAATCCATGGAAAGGAAGGAGGAAATTGACATCTAGGGAAGGCCTTGTGGAAAGATCCAAATAAGGGAAATGTATACAAAGGCACAGCCCTGATGCTTGTACCTTGCTTACACCAGGACTGAGGGGAGCCGCTGCAAAGCCATTTGCTTGCACAAGGCTGGAGGAGAGATTACATGGCTGCCAGGAGAGGAATGTTGTCAGAGCGAGTTCGGAACCAGCTCAGCCATGCTCTCCAGTGCTGGGAGGCCCGACCACTGTGCACGCAGCCGCACCACCATCTGTACAGGGCTGCTTCTCAGTGCTGGGCCAAAGCCGAGCTACACCCCCGCCCCCGCCCCACGAGAGGAGGAGCAGGCAACGTTCTAGAACACAGCTGTCCACTGGAGGGCAGGCGTATAAGAGCCACGAGGCGACCTCCTGGGACAGCCTCTGTGTGGGGTCACACGTGCCCACATCCACACATGGTAGGAAATGGCTCTCAGAGAGATGTGTCCCCTTCACTCTCAGTTCTTGAGGTGGCATTGCTCAGGTTGGCTTGGTGCACCTGTGATTTGAAATCCTAAGACACGAGTTCAAGACTCAAGTCTACATCTCACTTCCTGGATGACCACTGGCAAATCATTTCTGTGAGCCTTAGTGTCACCATTTTGTAAGTGGAGGTAACAGAATTTTAGAGTTCATCTAGTCTAAGCATATCATTTTACAATTGAAACTGAGAACCAGAGAATGTGAAGTGAATGCCCACCTTCAGCCAGCTAATGGATGGCTAAGCAGAATTCACACTCAAATTTCCCAGCTTAAGTTCAGTTTTCTTCCCTAAGCACTGCAATCTTCTGCCTCAATACTTCCCCTGACTCATAGGATGGGTTTAAGAAAGGATGTTAGGCGGGTAAGAGCTTCTGATTCAAGAGGACGCACTGAAGACACACATCACGTCCAATGCCTCCCGAAAAGCCCACAGAACTTATGGAAAAGATTTTTAAAAGAAGGAGAAAGGGGAAGAAGAGGATGAGAAGGGAGAAAAGGGTACCAGCAGTGAACTATGAACTGTGAACAAATCCTGGAAGATTGCGAGCACATTGGGATCCGATTGGTAGAGAAAATTTTTCAAAAATAAAAAACCAGTTTAAGTTAAAAAGGGTGTCTTCATCAATAAGAACATTATTAAATATATTATATTATAAATAGGATATATAATATTAAATTTAATATGAATGTATTAAATATATATTTGTAAATATGTAATATTAAATATATTTTAATTCATATATATATAATAGACTACTACTATGCAGCCTTTGGAATTCCCAGAAGTAGGGAAGATCTTTATATACTGACATGGAAAGATATTAATTATGTAATGTCAAATGAACAAAAGATGTCAAAACGATACAAATACAAACCGATTTTACGTGTGCATGTCGTATGTTCCTATAGTAAAAATGGCAAATGCTTACAGTGCTTGTTATGTAAATAACAAGCTATAAGCACCATTTTGTACGTAAGAAAGAGAAACATGAGAAACAGAGAGGTTAAGTAACTTGCCCAAAGTCACAAAGCTACAATTAAGTGGTGGGGCTGGGACAAATCAAGGCCATGTGGCTCCTGAGTTGATGTCTTTCCCAGCAACTCTCAGCCTGTCAGAACAGCATAGATAGCTCTGAAAGGATACACATCCAGGTATGAGTTAGGGAGGTGAGGAGTGAAGACTCCATTTTACTTTTACGCTTCCTATTGTTTAACAGTCTTCAATAAGAATGTATGTTTTTTTCACTTCGTTTTAAAACTTATCATACCGGGGCTTCCCTGGTGGCGCAGTGGTTGAGAATCTGCCTGCTAATGCAGGGGACATGGGTTCGAGACCTGGTCTGGGAGGATCCCACATGCCGCGGAGCAACTAGGCCCGTGAGCCACAACTACTGAGCCTGCGCGTCTGGAGCCTGTGCTCCCCAACAGGAGAGGCCGCGATAGTGAGAGGCCCGTGCACCGTGATGAAGAGTAGCCCCCGCTTGCCACAACTAGAGAAAGCCCTCGCACAGAAACGAAGACCCAACACAGCAAAAATAAATCAATTAATTAATTAAAAATTTTGTTAAAAAAATTATGATACCATAAAATTGGCTCATTTTTGAGGTACACTTTTATAAATTATAGCACATGTATGGGTTCATGTAACCATCAGCACAGTCACGATACAGAGCAGTTTCATTACACCCAAAAAAACTCCCCATTGCTCTCACTTTATAGTCACACACTCTCCTGGCCTCAAACCCCTAGCAACCACTGACCTACTCCCCATCACTATACGGATGACCCTTGAACAACATGGGTTTGAATGGCACAGGTCCACTTATATAGGACTTTTTTTTCAATGGTAAATTCTACAGTACTACACGATCCAAGGTTGGTTGAATCTGCCAATGCAAAACCGTGGATGAGGAAGGCTAACTCTAAAGTCATATTCTGATTTTTGACTTGTGGGGGGTTGGCATTCCTAATTCCCATATTATTCAAGGGTCAACTGTAGTTCTGATTCCTTGAGAAAATCATGCTCTATGTAGTCTTTTGAGGTTAGCTTCTTTCACTCAGCATAGTGCCTTTGAGATTATCCAAGTTGTTATGTGCATCAAAAATTTGTTCTTTATACTGCTGAGTAGAATTCCATCACATGAATGCAGCAGTCTGTTTATTCACTTGCCCACTGAAGCCCACATTTAGGCTGTTTCTAGTTTAGGGTGATTATGAATAGAGCTACTCTAAGCATTTGTGTAGAGTTTTTATATCAACACGAATCTTCATCCCTCTTGGGCAAATACCTAGGAGTGTGCTTGCAGAGTCTTATGATAAGTATCTGTTTACCTTTATATGAAACTGTCAAGCCGTTTTCTAGTGTTGCTGTACAATTTTGCATTCTCACCAGCAATGGATGACAGTTCCTGTTGCTCTACATTCTCACCAGCATTTGGTATTTTTAATATTTTAATTTTAGCCATTCTCATAGGTGTGTAGTAAGAATATATCACTTAGATTGTTAAAAAAAAGGAAAAGAATTGAACAACATTGGCAAGTATAAAACAAATAGGTTATCTCCTAAGCTGACGGTGGGAAGAAATACAAATAACTGTTTTGGAAAATTCCATTCATCCATTAAATATTTCTTGAGCACCCAATATATGTGTCTGCTGGTCTCCTCACAGGCATGTTTCAAAGCCTTAGGAATGTTCATGTACTTTATGAGTTTACTTTTCATTTTGTCATCCCTATTTTCTATTTACTTATAATACCCACAGTTTCTGTCACACAACACAAATGTAGTTTTAAAAAAGTAGAGTTAAAAAAAGATAACATATTTAAATTAATTATTATTTATATTAATAATATGGTATTTGGGAAAACATCGTCCTCTACAGTTACACAAGATAAAAGGAAGTCCAGATAGAGTGTACTCAGCTATAGAACTTTACCTGTTTGTTCCACCCTGAATCTATCTATGTCTTGTCATCTATCAAAAGCACCGTAACAGGTAGAAGAGTTAGTTTATTCCCTACAAATGCCTTGCGAATGCTTGGCAATGAGAAATTAATTAGAGAAGATATAAGGGCCAATTGATTTTCTGGCCGCCAACTGTCCACTTTGCGGATTATTTATGGAAGCCAGAAAATAGAAAAAAGGCAAAGACGTGTGCCTGGGCTGGAAGGCAGCAAGGGGCTGCCCAGGAATTCAATTACAGTAATCCCTGCTGGCTCAGGACTTCCTTGCATCTTTGCCATGTCCTCCTCACCAAACCTGGGCCACCTGGGCCAAGAGACTGAGTGTAATGCATTAGCGTCCCAAAGACCTCTTTCTCCTGGTTTTGTATAGATTGTCAACATCTTCAGTAGTACAGAGAGAGATGTGAGAAAGTCCATTTTGAAAATAAAAATTCATATTACGAAAAGGCTGACCGGGCTTCCCTAGTGGCACAGTCTGCCTGCCGATGCAGGGGACACTGGTTCGTGCCCCGGTCCGGGAAGATCCCACATGCCGCGGAGCGGCTAGGCCCGTGAGCCATGGTCGCTGAGCCTGTGCGTCCGGAGCGTGTGCTCTGCAACGGGAGAGGCCACAAGAGTGAGAGGCCCGCGTACCGCAAAAAAAAAAAAAAAAAAAACAAAAAAAGGCTGACCAACATGGCCCCAGACCGAAGGAAAAAAATCAAGAAAAGAAATTATTCTCAGAAATTACATTTACCCAAGTAAAGTATATTCAGGAAAAGATCTGCATGTCTCCCCAGGGTAGTCTCGTGTTGGTCCCTCACCCCAATTCTCCTAAACCAGGGGAAATTTAACTAATCGGTTAGAAATGCTTTTCATAATTCCTTTGTGTAGGGTCCTAATCACAGAGGCCTAGAATTTTAAGTTGGTTGAATATGTGATTTTATATTTTAGTTCAGATTTCATAGATGGGACACAGAGGCTTCGAGAAGGGGGCTGACAGCAACGTCAGAGCAGAACCACGACCAGAAGGAAAAGTTGTCAGATATCCGGTCTATAACATGGGTCAAACTTATTTACTTTCCATCACTGTCCTGCCTCTTCAAGGAGAGCTATTCAAATGCATTGCTTTTGGAGATTCTTGCCATCACCTATGACAAATGGTGTTTATAATGACATTTCCTTGCAGAAATGCCCCTCAAGAAAGCAGGAGCAGGAAGAGGAAAATCTTCCAAATGCACGTGAAAAACTACTGCAAAGTAGTTGAGAAAAACATTTTTTCACTCAAGTAGGTTTTAAGCACAAATAGCTCATTCTTAATGAGATCCAGCTGATCCTAAACATTTTACAATTTCACTACATCATTTTCTAGCATTCCTGTCACATGGATCAAGATGCATAATACAGCTACAAATTAAGTTCAATTCCTCAATTTTTAAAGGAGTGAAATTCAGCCACAATACTTCAGCTATCACTATTTATCCAAGAACTACTGGTATGGACTTGGCCTTCCATGTACTTTCTATGAGTAAGGATAGAAAGGACCCAAGAAAATGAAAGAGATTTCTGGAAGCAAAGGTAAGTACTGGATTTTCCATTTCCAGGGAGTTCATTCCTTAGGTATATAAGAATACATTTAAGTTATGACTACTCAAAATCCTATCTGATTTTTGTGTTATTATCCATATTTAAGGTCTGGAGCATCTAAAAATAGTATGTCTAACTGAAGTGACCTGTCCTAGCAGAGTGATTGCCAGTGCTGGTTAAATCCTCCTGGTTCAGCTGCCTCTCCTTAAGTATCTGAATGCATACTTTTATTTCAAGACTTTATAATAATCACAACTAATAATTATTAAGCCCTAACTAGATGTCAGGTGCTCTTTTAAGCAAATAACATGTACTAATTCATTTAACTCTCAAACAAACCTCTGAGGTGAGTACTACTGTTATCCCCATTTTAAAGCTGAAGAAACAGGCAAGTGAGGCTAAGATATAGGTGGTCAAAGTCACATGGCAGATAAAAGCTGGGAAATGAACCCACGCTTGTGAAGAAAGAAAACCTATTTACGAACAAATTATGTAGAGTTTATTCAAGAGTTAATTTAAGTGCACATGGGAATAGATAAGAATATGCAGTAAATTACTAAGAATTAACGTGGATGACCATGGTCTGGGTTTATTGTTAACTCCACCTCACTACAAAAGCTATGAGCAAAAATTGATTAGAAGCAGATCTTTATCCTGGACCACACCCCTGTCTTGCTGCCTGGTGCTGAGTGTCCCTTCTGCTTCCAGTAGCTCCACGTCTCACACTCAGCCATGCTGCCCTTGTTTGGATCATTCGGTGCCTTTTTTCATAGCAAGTAAATATACTGCAAAGAGTTTTAACTCCTTTCTACTACTGCACCATTTCAGTCCTTAAATCAGAGAGCTTTCTTGCCTTAACTCTAAAAATTTCTTGTCCATGACACAAATGAACATATCTACGAAACAGAGACTCACAGACAGAGAACAGACTTGTGGTTGCCAAAGGGGAGTGGAGGTAGGGGAGGGAAGTATTGAGAGTTTAGGATTAGCAGGTACAAACTAGTATATACAGAATGGATAAACAACAAGGTCCTACTGTATAGCACAGGGAACTATATTCTATATCCTGTGATAGGGACTTCCCCGGTGGCACAGTGGTTAAGAATCCGCCTGGGGGATTCAATGCAGGGGACATGGGTTCGAGCCCTGGTCCAGGAAGATCCCACATGCCGCGGGGCAACTAAGCCCGTGCACCACAACTTCTGAGCCTGTGCTCTAGAGCCCGCGAGCCAGAACTACTGAGCCTGTGTGCCTAGAGCCTGTGCTCCGCAACAAGCCACCACAATGAGAAGCCCATGCACCACAACAAAGAGTAGCCCCTGCTCACCACAACTAGAGAAAGCCCGCACACAGCAACGAAGACTCAATGCAGCCAAAAATTAAAAAAAACTAAATAAAATAAAATTTATTTTAAAAATCCTGTGATAAACCATAATGGAAAAGAATAGATATATGTATAACTGAGTCACTGCTGTACAGCAGAAATTAACACAACATTGTAAGTCAACTACACTTAAATAAAATTTTAAAAATTAAAGATTTCCTGTGAATTTCTATTTCTCTAGCTATTTGTTGCTATCTTCACCAGCACTGAATGTGTAATTCCTTCCACTGGCATGCCCTCTACAAATGCCTTCTGAGAAGCTGTGGATATCCTCTGAATTGTATAGGTCTCCCTGGCTTTGATAGCACTTAGATGGGCATCTATAGGGCTGCCCATAGATCAAGAGTTTTTTAAACTGGAATGTTCATATGAATCACCTGCAGATCACGTTAAAATGCAGACTCTGACTCAGTATTCTGGGGTAAGGCCTGAGATTCTGCATTTCTAACAGGTGATTTCTTCCAGGTGACTTTTATGCTGCTTCAAAGACCACACTACAAGCAAGGACCTCACAGACTTTTCTCTTCTTTATCAGTTTCTTTTATCCCACTATTGCTGCCCCAGTATCCTTCTTCCATCTCCTGCTTTAGCCGCAACAGCTGGGTTATAGTATTTTCACATGCAACAGATGTTGTCTCATCAGAGTTTTTTTTTCCTGTTTCTATGGTCACCAACATGTATGTTTCTCTGTTCCCCTAAGAATATAATTGACCAAATAATCTAGAAATTTTCTCAAGGTAGTAATTCAGGGCAACTGAAAGAGTGAGGGAAAACATCACCAGTATTACCCTTAGAAATATTTAATGCATAAATGGATAGGCTTTGAAGTTACCCTCTTCTTAGCTCATATTTATTCTCTTCTAGCAGCTGAAAGTCTAACTTAGGAGGAAATGGAAAAGAGATGAGGAGGGCTTTGCCCAAGAGAGCTTTCATCAGTAAAGTACCAAAGTAATTACTGCACCTGACAAATTTCTACTCCTTGTTTTAACCCAGTTTTAATAAAAGAAAGATTCAACAGTGGTTTATATTACCTGGCATTGCCTTTAATTTCATCAAGCTCCAATATGAAGACTTGCCACGTTTACACTAAACTGCTTTTTCTCCTGAAGTTCATTTGTGAAGGCAGCTGCTGGGGCTTTAATCAGCTTTTCTTCAATCTTTCATTTCTAACACACTGTGAGTGATAATGGCTCTCCCAGGCGCCCCCCTGCAAACTAGGCAAATTCTCCTTCACGTCACTCCCAGGTAGTCAGTGGTAGAGAAAGCATCTACTAATTAAGAACTGAAAGGCCATTTCAAATGATCTGGCTATGAAGACTTAGCATTTCACATTCACGGTGGGCCACATCCAAACGTAAGGTCCTCCGACCTGCTGGACCAGATTATATTTCTCCGAGCTTAGGAACAGCAGGCAAACTCTTGGCATTTCAGAAGTTCCGTTGAAATCGAGGGTAATAACATGCTGCTCATGTTTGAGAGCACAAAGCCCTTAGAATAACCTTGTCAGTATTAAGCAGATCACAGGAGTTCAAATCTCAATCATGGAGGCCCTACTGTGTCAAGGAGCACTTTGGAAAACCTTCACAATGTTTTACGCCGCCAGGATAATTCTTTTAGCATTGATACTACTTAAAAAGTTCCTTTCATGGGCTTCCCTGGTGGCGCAGTGGTTGGGAGTTCGCCTGCCGATGCAGAGGACGTGGGTTTGTGCCCCGGTCCGGGAGGATCCCCCATGCCGCGGAGCGGCTGGGCCCGTGAGCCATGGCCGCTGAGCCTGCGCGTCCGGAGACTGTGCTCCGCGGCGGCGAAGCCGCGGCAGTGAGAGGCCCGCGTACCGCAAAAAAAAAAAAAAGTTCGTTTCCTATGACTTTCTCTAAAAACCTGTAGGCAGCAAGCTGTCGCATGATTTGAAGAGTGTTTAAAATTCAGTCTAGAAAAGTTCCGGTTCAAGATGGCAACATAAGAAAATCCTGAACTCACCTCCTCCCACAGACACAGAGTCTACAGCTACATACGGAAACTTTTTCTCTTAAGAAAACCTAGGGCTTCCCTGGTGGCGCAGTTGAGAGTCCGCGTGCCGATGCGGGGGACGCGGGTTTGTGCCCCGGCGAGGGAGGATCCCACATGCCGCGGAGCGGCTGGGCCCATGAGCCATGGCCGCTGAGCCTGCGCGTCCGGAGCCTGTGCTCCGCAACGGGAGAGGCCACAACAGTGAGAGGCCCGTGTACCGCAAAAAAAAAAGAAAGAAAGAAAGAAAGAAAACCTAAAGTCCAAGTCCGGCTGAATGACCACCACACATCTGGCAAACAAGAAGGAAACCACATGGAAACGGGCATACAATCTCGATATAAACGCCACCCCCAGCTCACCCCAGTGAGCCACAACCAGGAGAAAACTCAAAACCCGGAGCTTCTCCCCAAGAAGGAAAGAGTTTGAACCCCACATTGGACACCTCACCTTTTAGGACCTGCACCTGAGAGACGAGCCCCCAAAAGCCCTAACTTGGAAAACCAACAGGGCTCACATCTTCAGACGCAGAGCTGTAGCTATCTGAGAGCCAGCTCTTAAAGCGGCCCTGTGCTCAGATGTACGCGCCCCCGGGCCCAGTTCAGAGGCAGCCAATCAAGCCCTGATTTAACGTGAAGGAGGCTCACCTGCTTATATTAGTGTTGACCTGAGGGGCAGGCATCTAATTTAACACACACCTCTAGAAGCCTGCTGGAACAGTCTCCAGGGATGGAGACTGGTGGGGCCATCTTCGCACTCTCCCTTTGCTGTGCTCCAGAGCACCAGTATCTTCTCCCAGAAGGAGCTCTTTCCATGTGCCTGGTGCCCAGATCTCTGTGGCTGCCACCTGGGGCGGGGGATACCTCTTGACCACCTAGCTCTGGAGGCAAGTGGAGCTTGCATTCCTGGTCCCCTGGGACTGTAAAAATCAGTGTCACCCAGAAAGGAGCTCATACCCCAATTTTTGCAGCTGATGCCAGAGTACACATCTCCATCACCTGGCTCTGGCAGGCAGTGGCGCTTACACTTGTGGGTCTCACACAACCAAAGGAGAAAGAATTCTTCAGCAGCTACCACCCCCGGGGCACAGCAAGAGGCAACAGACCCAGAAGCCTATCTTTCTGTGAAGAAGACCTATTAGCTTATCATCATGGCTGTGGCCTGAGGGGCAAGCTTCTAATTAAACACACATCTAGGGGTTGACTGTAATCCTTTTCAGAGGCCTTGGTGGGCAGGCACTGTCTTCATGCTCTCCCTCTGCTGCCCTCCAGAGAGCCGGTGTCTCCTGGAAGGAAGCTTTACACTTGGCTACTGCCTTGGTTTTTGTATCTGGCGCCCCAGTTTTTGCAGTTGCTGCCTAGGGGATGCCCCTTGATTGCCTGGCTCTGGTGGACAGGGGGACTTGCATTTGTGGATCCTACGGGATTGTAGCAAATCAGAGAGATGGTTCTTGGCAGGCTGCCAGCCCAGGGACTGAGCCGGAGGCAGACTGATGCACATACCCCAGTCATCTGTGAAGGAGGCTGCTTGGCTTATCCTGGAGCTCCAGCCTGAGGGGCAGGCTTCAGGTTCAGCACACATGTAGTGGATTACGGAGCTGCTCTCCGTAATTACGGAATGAGGAATGCAGGCTGTGGATGCCATCTTGGCACTCTCCCTCTGCCTCGTTCCAGTTCACCAGTATCTCCCAGAAAGAGCTTATATACTTGTTTGGAGCCCTGATTTTTGTGACTGCCAGGTCACCTGGCCAGCAGAGCTTACACTTATGGTCCTACAAAACATGTATCTGTGTACGTTTTCATACTTTAAAAAGCCACTGCCTGAGGGTCTGGCTTCTAAACAGCCTGAATCTAGGGGCTGAGATCCTCCCATTAGGGATGCTGACAGGTCTTGGCACATTCTCAATTACTGGGAGTTATTAAAAATGTAATGGGCTGCTTGCGTAAGCACAAAGGTTTGAGAGACAAAAAAGCATTGGGGCAGGGTTGAACAACAAGCTTCATCTCCTACACAAGGCCACTCCTTCAAGGCTGAGAGAGGCGATTGTTTCATCTACTGTACAGAAACCAAAACAGAGGGTCAAGAAAATGAAGAAACAGAGGTGTATGTTCCAAATGAAAGAACAAGATAAAACCTCAGGAAAAAAAAAAAAAGCCTTAATGAAATGGAGGTAATAGGAGAAGAACAACAGGATAAGCATCTCCAAATAAGGGGTGAAAGTGACAGTGGCCAGCTGATAAGAACCATCCTTCTTGACAATTTCCTCTTTATCCCCATCTGGAATGTGGGTAGTCAATGTCCTGGGAGAGAACTGGACCTGGGACAGGATTATAAGGGAGGATCCTGGGACAATGAAAAACCCCGATCAAACTTCTACTTCTTTGAGACCAGCTTGAGGTATCATCTGGTCTGCTTTCCTGGGGGCCCTCTGGCTTCCACAAAGGAGAGCCAGGTGTGTCATAAGGCGGAGTGGAGGGGAGTTTTATAACGATAAAGGAGTCACTCCAACAAGAGGATATAACATATGTAAATATATATGCACCCAACACAGAAGCACTTAAATATATAAAGCAAACATTAACAGACCTAAAGAGAGAAACAGACAGCAATACCATAGTAGGGAATTTTAAAACCCCACTTACATCAATGGATAGATCATTCACACAGAAAATCGATAAGGGAACATCAGCCTTAAATGACACATTAGACCAAATGAACTTAACAGGTATATATAGAAAATTCCATACAAAAGCAACACAAATACACACTCTTCTCAAGTACACATGAAACATTTTCCAGGATAGAGAATATGTTAGGCCAAAAAACAAGTCTTTTTTAATTTATTTATTTTATTTTATTTATTTATTTATTTATTTTTGGCTGTGTTGGGTCTTCGTTTCTGTGCGAGGGCTTTCTCTAGTTGCGGCGAGCAGGGCCCACTCTTCATCGCGGTGCACAGGCCTCTCACTGTCGCGGCCCCTCTTGTTGCAGAGCACAGGCTCCAGACACGCAGGCTCGGTAGTTGTGGCTCACGGGCCTAGTTGCTCCGCGGCATATGGGATCTTCCCAGAGCAGGGCTCGAACCCGTGTCCCCTGCATTGGCAGGCAGATTCTCAACCACTGTGCCACCAGGGAAGCACCCCCAAAACACGTCTTAATAAATTTAAGAGGACTGGAATCATATCAAGTACCTTTTTTCCAGGTACAATGGTATGAAACCAAAATTAATTACATGAAGGAAGCTGGAAAATTCAAAACTATGTGGCGATTAAACAACATGCTACTAAAACACCAATGGGTCGGGGCTCCGGCTCCGCCTCCCGCTTCAGCTCCAGTTCCTGCTCAGCCCAAAGAGCCTCCACCGGCCTCTGCTTTAGGAAAATCAGCCCCTCCTTATGCTTCAGCCTGCAAGGGACCAGAAGACCATAAAGGTTTAGGAATAAAAATGAAACCCAACACCCACAGGAATAAAAGTCTCAATGTCCATCCAGTCATAAAACCCAGTGGAGGTGCTGGGGAAACTGCCCAAAGGAGACAGCATTACAGACAGAAAAGAGAAGGACAACTAAAAAATCCACCTACTGGGAAACGCTTGTAAAAATCGGCTCTTTTTAGAGTTGCGAAAACTAGCCTAGTGCTAGTGAGAGAGGAGGCCACCAGCTGAGATGTCGGGCAAGTGCTACCAGACTCCATCAGTCCACAGGTCTCTCCCCCAACACCCGCAGCAGGCAAGGTGCTTCTCCTCCCTCCTGCTTGGCCTGACTGAACCCCGTTTCTCTCAACGGTCATTTTGGGGGGTTGATTACAAAGCACACGTCATGGATTCTAGATTTTTAAACGTTAAAAACTTTCCCCTAAGAGAGAACAACAGACCTTAAAGATGATCTCTTTTCACTCTTTTGATTTAATCATATATACCTTTTGACATTTCTCAAGAAAGAGCCTACAGACCAGATATTGTGTCAGGCCTATCTTTCCACGTAGCGTCGAATTGGATTCAATCAGCAGCCGAGTTTGTCATCCTAACGACATCCTGTGGAGTTAGAAGCTCACAATTACAAAGTGCTTCCACATCAGTGATATCATTTGCTTCTCACAGTAAACCTTAAGGAAGGGAAGGGAGGTAATGTTACCCCCACTGTACAGATCAGTAAATTGAGACCTACTGCCACTTTGTCTGGCTTATTGGACGAGACAGCAGCTTCCTTGGAAGGCACAGAGGGACTGACTCTGAGGGGGGCGCATAGGAAAGTTTCCGGTCGTGGCAGCAACGTGTCTCTGCAAAACAGGATCCTGAAAAGGGGGTTTTCGGGTAAGGATGTGGTAATGAAATACTAGAGCGGGAAGACAAACACGACTTAGGTCACGCTGTTGCCTACGGAGAGCTCTGGGTGAATGGCTTCCTTCCCTAACTCTCTGCTTTCTCAGTCCTATCCATTCTTCAAAGCCAAACCCAAATCCCACAGATCCAGGAGCCGTTCTTGAGTATCTAGCACAGAGAAACCATAATAACGACACCTTAAGATTTCCATGTGCCTTAGCTCCTTACATCATGATAAGCTTTCGAGGTAGGCTTCGTAGTCCGTTTTACAAATGAGGAAAGTGAAGCTCAGAGGGGTTCAGTAACTTTTCAAGCTGACACAGCTAATAAGCAGCAAAGTCTGGATTTCAAACTCCATCACATCACAGCGGCCTCACCTTCCTGTACATGTATCACACCTTGTATATTGCCTGCCCACGTGTCCCTTAGTTCATCAGCCTTTTGTTGTAAGTTCTTTGAGGGCAGAGAGCAAGCCTTATACTTCTTTGTAACCAACCCCTCCCGTACTTAGCAGAGCCCCATGTACACAGTAGGTTCTCAAGAAGCATCATATGTTAAATATCTATTTGGTAGGAACAGTAGTTACGGGATTTTTTTGGTACTCTGAATGTCAGGGTCTCTGCTGTATATAATTAAATCAAGAGTGAACATGGGAAGAAAAGAAGAAAACAACCAATGGGTCAAAGAAGAAATCAAGAGAGAAATTTAAAAATACCTCGAGACAAACAAAAATGGAAATATGCCAAAATTTGGGGGATGCAGTAAAAGCAGTTGTAAGAGAGAAGTTCATAACAATAAATACCTACCTCAAGAAACTTTACACTTCAAGGAAGTAGAAAAAGAAGAACAAATGAAGCTCAAAGTTAGTAGAAGTAAGGAAATCACAAAGATTACAGCAGAAACGGAGACCAAAAAGACAATACAGAAGTTCAGTGAAACTTAGAGCTGGTTCTTTGAAACGATAAACAAAATTGACAAGTCTTTAGCTAGAGTTACCAAGAAAAAAAGGGAGGACTCAAATAAATAAAACAGAAGTAGAAGAGGAAATATCACAAATGGTACAACATAAATACAAAGGATC